>NW_010284277.1:0-1026 GCF_000690775.1 Eurypyga helias
GAAAAGCTGAGGTGATTCAGGGGGGTGAGAAGGAGATTCATGAGGGGGGACCCTGAAGGGACATCGAGGGGACAATTTTGGGGCAAATTTTGAGGTAATTAATAGGGTACGGAACATTTGGAGGCAAAAGCTGATATAATTCAGAGAGGACAGGCTGAGGTTGATGGTGGGGGGGACCCTGAACTAACTTTGAAGGGACAGAGGGGGACAGTTTTGCTGTAAAACCGGAGGTAATCTCTAGGGGACAGAGTGAACAATATGGACGGAAAAGCTGAGGCAATTCAGGGGAGAGAGAGTGAGATGTATTTGGGGCGGGGATCCTGAAGTAACTTAGAGGGAGAAAGTGGGGAATGTTCTTTGGGGAAAACTGGAGGTAATCTATAGTGGGCAGATGGAACATTTTGGAGAGAAGAGCTGAGGTAATTCAGATGGGAAAGTGGTGATATGTTGGACAGAAAACCTGAGGTAATTTAGCTTAAAGAAATGACCGTTTTCTGGAGGCGTAAATCCAGGGTAAGTTTGAAGGGGTGACATGAGCATTTCTGAGAGAAAGTCTGCTGTCCCTCCAAGAAGACAGAGGCAGCACTTTTACAGAATATCTGGGATAAATGTAGTGGGACATAGATGATATTTTAGGTGCAAATTTGGGGCAATTTAGAGCTGGTAGAAGAAGCAATTTTAGAAAATGTGTGGTGATACAGAGGGGATAGAGGTGTTATTTTGGAGGAAGCACATAGGTAATTCAGAGGGGACTCACCAAACCATTTTTGTGGAATTTCTGAGGCACCACTGATGGGAGGAGCATTACTGAGTGAAGGAATAGACATTTTTTAAGGAAGAGAAACAGTATTTTTGAAGGATAACTTAAAGGTCACTGAGAGCACTGGGGAAGGTCCAGGGGAGAGCCCCATCATTTAGCAGGGCACTACTGAAGATAGTTAGGACAGGGTGAAAAAGTTTAAAAGCACCTGCAGTACCTTAATGAAGACATTGGCACGATATTTGTGGGAGAAGAAATATTTCAAA
>NW_010284278.1:0-1025 GCF_000690775.1 Eurypyga helias
TTTTTTTTTTTTCCTGAGAGCTGCACCATTTACAAGTCATTCTCTAAAGATTAGAGTTGTTGAGAAAAACCTCCTTGAAGGTGCTTTGAATGGAGGGGTGACGTTCTTCAAGTCCAGTAATAGCTGGGTTTGAAAGCCGTTGTGAACACAGATTTCTCTTTGTTCTGAGAATCACACGTTTCAAAGAAAATTTTTCTGACCAATAGGATTCTTCCGCCTGGGGAAGGATAGGAGCATCACTTATTTAGGGATTATTAATATAGTCAGGCTTTCAAAGTCCATTGTAATTTCATTAGGTTTTTATTTAACAATCATCACCTTTAAAGCAGTTCAATTCTAAATAGTTTGTCAAAGGATTTGCTTACCATTGCCCTTTGGGTTTTCTCTGATTTTGCTTATTCTGGGGTCATTTAGACTCTATTGGCACAACTGGGTACATCTTGGAGGTTGTGGCTGAGTAACACTCTATTCCAAATTCTGTCCTACATTTTTTCCCATCTCTAATATAGGATTTCTGCAAAACTAATACATCATCAAGACAGGGAATCTCTTTCAGAGAATCTCTTCCACTGCTCTTAAAACAGTATATTGCTTCTAACAGCAAAACTAAAGGATGCCTATGGCCAGTTGTGGATTTGAGGGAACTGAGTGCTTTCAATATTTTATTAGCTCTGTTTGATAACACTCAATTAATAATCCTCTGAATTAATAATGTAGAAACACCACCTGCTCTCTCTCATAGCAATTCATCATGCTCATAATAGAGAGATCTATCAATACAGTATTCTGCCATAACCAGTACAAACTCTCCCTGTGCTTTTGGGGAGGGTTTGGCAGTATGGCAAAGTACATGAGGTCCAGTGTCTCAAAGGTGAGACATTGATTAGTTCTGTGCTGGGACTTGAAAAGGTCAGTGTCTGTTAACTGGAGGACTGCAATCTACTAAGAGGTTGAAATGTCTGTGCTGGAGAGTATTTCTACTGGAGAATACAAGGGTTAGCTATAACTAACCCCATGTGTTTGAA
>NW_010284279.1:0-1020 GCF_000690775.1 Eurypyga helias
CCCAGTCTGTATCCACTGGATGACTCCACACCTCACGACTTAAAAACACTGTGGGACTTGTGGAAAAGGATGTGACCATCAGGCAGGGTTTGACTGGGGAGAGAAGGGCACCACGGCGAGCCAAGCTCAGTCAATCCCAGAGTGATGTGGCAGCTACAGTACCTGCAATCTCTTCAATGCTGTTGACGCAAAGATCCAGCAGCACCGTCCCGTTGAGGATGCAGCTCCTCAGCTCGAAGAGGCTGTGCAAGGACAGCGTGGCCACGTAGGGCTTGCTCCAGCGCTCGCCACCCTCTTCCACATCCTCCTCAAACTTCAGCCACCTGCCGACATCGGATGCAATCAGCCCCATTACAAAACAGCCTCAGCACTGCAACCCCTTTGATCGAGCTGCGGGGTAGCAGGAGGAGAAGGCTCCTCCCATCCACCCCTGCAGCTGCAAAAGCTGCGTGTCCTGGGGAGCAGAAAGCAGAGCGTGTGGGCACTGCTGGTGCGGGGACTCCTCTCCCACCGCAGCCGGCAGCAGAGATTTACCTTGCCACTTCCTTCCACTCAGCACCTTCTCCCTTTTTCACATGGATCTCATCCAGCTCTATGAATAATTCATGGGGAACGTGCTGCTCGTCCTCCTTGGTCTCAAGGATGACCTTCACCAGCTGGGATGGGGAGTCTGGGAACAGAAGACCCATTACCATGCCTGAATACAGCCCATCACACTCGCATGTAAAGTGGCCATCAGACTGGAACCTGTTCAGCCTTAAATTTTGGGCTGGCCCCTCTCCCCTGGGTCTGCCCCGTCTTGCACAGAGCCACGGAGAAGGAGAAGCATCTATGCCACCTCTGTGTAAGGATGGGCAGCTTTCCTTCCCTACGTTTCCATTTTTAAAGCCAGGATCCCTCTAAGGAAGGGAAGCCTAAATCCCTTATGCATTTATCTGCCTTAAAAGAATAAAACAAACCTGAAAAAAGTTTGGAACAAGAGGGTCTTGGTAAATAATGCCACTGTCCCTCAGAAGAACC
>NW_010284280.1:0-1029 GCF_000690775.1 Eurypyga helias
GGAGCAGCAGGAGAGTGTGGCACCGCACCAGGTATTTGGAAAGGTCACTGGAAGGCTCCGGGGGGGATACGAGGGGGATTGGGCTGTGTTACTGTGGGAGAGGACGGGATGGGTCACGCTGGCAGAGCGATGGGGCAGAGCCTGTGCAACCTGCCCCAGCCAGGACCGTGTTTCTCACGGGCTTTGTTGCTTTTGGGGGTGAACTACGCTTACTGCTGCTGTGGGGGAGGGACCGCTTCACGGGGGTGCAGAGGGTTTGCATCCTGCTGGGGACCTGCCTCATGCCACAAATGCCACGAGCATGGCACGCTGCGTGTCACCGCTGGCACCCAGCACCCCGCAGAGCCCCATCCCGGGGTTCCCGGGAGCAGGACAGCAATGTGCCTGTCACGAGCTGCCCGGGTTGGTACATCCCTGCCTGGCGCAAACGCCTGGGCTTTTTGGGTCTCTTCTCCTTTCTCCGGGCCGGACCCGCTGATCCAGGCGCATCAGCAACTTTCCTCCTGATTCAGCCGTGGGCGATGTTGCGACACAGAGTTGTGCAAAGGCAGGCATTGTCCGGGCCCCGATTCCTCTTTTCTAACCCTTGGTTGTGGGAGCTTGGCCACGTGTGATGGGGGTTACTGTCCCCACCTGCACGGGGCGTGGCGGTGGCCACAAGCTCCTCGCTGGGCATCGTCCCTCACTGGGTCATGGCTGGGGGGAACATTCCAATTGCCATGCTGCTGGCTCTGAGGAAATCGGGATTTCTCCCTTGTGTGTGACTGAAGCTGAGAGCTGGAAAACACATCAACACTGGTGATGGCGAGACAGGGGGGAGCTGCAGGCTCCCATGGATCGTGATGCTCCTGGTGCAGGTGTGGTGCTGGGTTTTGGTCCAACCACTGCTTGCATGGCAGTGTGTATCTCCCACTGAATGGGTTTTTCCGGCTCCGGATGGAGGTTTGTGGCTACCTGGGCTCAGCCCGTGCTGGACCACCCGTGCACCGTGACTGGAGCAGGCTACTGCTGCTTACCTGTGGGGCAGAG
>NW_010284281.1:0-1027 GCF_000690775.1 Eurypyga helias
TCTCCTCCCAGCAGGGCTGGTGTCCCCCTGCCCCACACCTGGAGCACTCCCACAGGGCTCCATTCCTGGGGAAAGCACCACACTGACAATGGCTTATAGAGCTCGTTTTATTAGCAAAGATTGGGGGAAAGCCCTCTTGGAGTCCAGGTACCAGCTGGAAAAGGGCTCGATGGTCGCAGGGGACCGTCGGAGGTTGGGGCGTCCGCATAATGCTGCCGCCTTCGTGCTGCTCTTTGAAAATAAAGAGGAGGGCATAAGCCGTGCAGCTCTGCCGAGGGACCTCCTGGCACGACCAGATGCTTCTTCCTATGAGGATAAGGCACTGTCTGCTTCTCGGGTGGTCGCCACTGTCGCCAGCTTGCGGTCCCAGCACGGGGAGATCGGCTGCCGCGGTGCGGAGAGGGCGAGCGGAGCTGGGGAAGAGCCCACGATGCTCAGCGATGGGGACGTCCGGTCCTTCATACCACCAGCACCCATCCTGCAACAACAGAGATCCTTAACTCCTTAACCCCAGAGCCCACCCCAGGGAGAGACCTGCTCCACCAGCCCGGGCTCCATAGACCCGGAATCCCTGGAGTCTCTGCACTCAGGGATGGGAGGAGTCCCCTCCTTCAGCATGGACATGGAGATCTGCTGGCATTTGAGGGGACAGTCCCCATTCCAAGGCACTTCCCAGGAGCTTCCCAGCCCTCCAGTGCAGGGGACCTCCCCAGGGACATTGGCCACCCCTTGCCCCACTGCCCCTGTGCTGCGCGTCCCCCCAGCTCTCACCTGGCGTCCGAGGCAGGGTCACCAGCTGGGCTGGCCCTCGCTGGGGCTGATCTGCTCCAGGATCTGGCTGTAGCGCCGGGTGAGGGCGTTGGTGTCCCTGGTGAGGTGAGTGAGGACCTGCTGCAGGCCGGCCAGGTGGTGGGACAGGCGCTCCTCCAGCTGCGCATCCAGGGGGTCAGCATCGCCGTCCGAGGACGTGGCAGCGGTGGCAGCGGTGGCGTCGGCACTGGCTGGGCTCTGGTCGGTGACAGAGGCC
>NW_010284282.1:0-1025 GCF_000690775.1 Eurypyga helias
TTTTTTTTTTTCCCCCTCACAGCATGCCCTGTTAGTTTTCTCTTTTATGAAGAGTGGGAAATCAGAAGTTGCCCTACTTATGCCAAATTTCTGTGGACCATGTAGTCGGGTTTCCCATCCCTGGCTGTGAACAATGCCAGAGATTTCTGGGGTGGGGAAAAAAAACCCAAAACAGAAAGATCTTACTAATGCAGGTTGTACCATTCAGTAATCATAATGGAAAGTAGGCTCTCTGCAAGTCTTGGTGCAGGAGCCTTTGGCCCAGCATCCAACGAACGAGGGACAAGTTTTGGATAAGATGGAGAAGGAACAGGCAGACATTAGCTGTTGGTTGCGTTTATGCTCTTGGCTGCGTCAACCTTGGGTCACTGATGAGCATTTCAGGAGACTGGTCTCTGGAATTATGGAGCCAATTGCAATATAACAGCTGTACAACTAGGATAATGCTACTTTCTACAGTGGCATCACATTTCCTTTTTGTTAAGCATATTGAGTCTTCGGAGTTTGTGAGAGAGAGCGCTGGTAGGCTACAATTGCTTTCCACAGCTGGGGTGTTAGGTAAGCAGCTCTAAGCTATGTTTAATCAACTCACTTCAAACAGGTTTATAGTTGGATCTGCGCTACTAAACAGCTGTAAGGAACCACAGAATCTCATCCTCTCCTTCCCATTTTTTTATTTTTTACTTTTTTGGTAGCATTACTTCTAAAAAGGTGCTTGATAAGCACTACGCTGTGTCTGTACAACACCTGCTGAAATCGTAAGATTGAATTCCATAAGGCTTCAGCCATAACCAAATGAAACACAGAGTTCATTAAGGGTTAACTACTGGTTTGGCAGGGTCAGAAGTAGGCTGGAGTTTCCTGTAATCAAACTGGCAGCAGCAGCAGTCTGGACTCTTCCTTTTAATAAAGGTCCTATCAATCTTTGTTAGCAAAAACCAGTTAAATACACACACAATTAATTCTGTGTGTGGGAATTGAAATATTTGAACTAAAAATAGGGAATTTGCATTGAGTTACATGTT
>NW_010284283.1:0-1027 GCF_000690775.1 Eurypyga helias
AAAGTGTTACTACTGAAGTGGAAAACAGCAATATCCAAAGTAAATCCTCGTAATAACACAGTGGCACTTCAGTGAGAAATACAAAGGGAAAAAGCTACCAAAATATAAAATGGTCAACTCCAAGAAGGCAGTTTAAGTAAGCCCTTCCACACTACTGAATCCTATCTCCACTCATTGCTAGCAAGCAAATCCACACCAAAAAGAACAAAGAAAAAAACCCTCTGATATACAGATCACGTACCTTGTTCCCTTTGAACAAAGGTCCCTGACAAACCTTTTTAAAATTTATTTATTTATTCTCAGTCTACCTCACAGGGGGGTTGAGTTGTCTGGGAAGTGTTACAGCAAATAGTAAGAAGACAACCCCATTTACAAGCTAGAAGCATTTTGATATACTATTTCTCCATCCTGCTACATTAATAGAAAGCTGAACGTCTTAACTGCTATTTTCTCCAGCTTCTGCCCTCTATCAGAGTAGAGGAGGACTGCCCTCTTTCCATAGTTAGCACGGGTTCTTTCTGCAAATTCTCAGTATGCCATGTCTCACTGTAAAATACTTGGCTTCTTTTCACAGGAGTACATAATAGACGCTACTTTTCTCTTTCCCGCCCTCAGACAAGGGCATTTCAAGTGTTTCCACAGGACATATTACAAGGTTTCCGCAGGGATCCAGGTCTCCCACTTGACAGTCCAAATGACCGCAGTGCAGAAGATGAATCTGACAGGAGGAGTAAGACGGATGTTAGCTCATCTCAAGATGTGTTCTTTCTCTTCCAACACAGCAATTAACCCAAAGGTAGAAATAAAAGCTACAGGTAAAGTATAGTTAAGTCTTAATAGACTCCCAGCATAAATTTCCCTAAACACTCTCGATCCGAGTCTTTCGAACAGTTTAATTAGTGGTTTGGATGACTGAACGGGTACACTTTTTAACACTTATAGATGGCATCAACGCAGACCACAGCTCAAGTAACTAAGGCAAAAGTGTCCAAAATAAACAATTCTCTACCAGTATTTTTTTTTTTTT
>NW_010284284.1:0-1028 GCF_000690775.1 Eurypyga helias
AAAAAAAAAGAAAAAACAAAAAAAACCCCAACCCCACAATCCCAAACCTCCATTCAGCATGCTAGTATATACCACAAAGTTTTACCTTCAGAATATCTTCTGATAAGATCACAAAAACTTCCTGAATCACACACATAGACAATTCACTGAAAATCTAGTACTGGTGACTGTTGGATCTAGACATAATTCCAGTTAGATCATGTGGGGAGAATTATATTTTGTCCTATAAATAATTGTATAAGGCACAAAAAGGTAGTTCTGCATCTTTACTCTAGATCTTGTCTACTAAGCACAGGCAAAATTGTGAAGTGCAGTACAGTCATGAACATTGGTATTTTTTGAAGCCTCAAATATGCCTGGCTTTGACTGGCATAAGAAGGTACACTGTAGTTCAAGGTGGACCATAAGGAACTCTGGTTTTCACTACTTGGTTTTGATATTCTTCAGAGACAGAAAGATTGTTGATTCAATTATACTAAATGTCTTACCCATTAACTAACTAAACAAAAAAAAAGGAATCTAGTAATTTCTCAAAACTAATAAGCTAGGGCAGGTTTTGAAGGTATCAACTGTAAAATAACCAATTTCTCTCACTTGCATTTTTATAGCATTATGATATTAGTTATGAAAGATTCAAGAATGATTTAGTCTTACAAAGCCTGCATGTTAATATGACACTTCAAAACATACCTACTTTGCACCTCAAAATATTTAAGTTTATCATAGTTTATTAAGCCATCTAGTTTCCATCTTTTGATGTATTCTCAAAAGATGACCGAGTTTTTTTACTTTTCCTAAAAGAACCTCTTCACTATTGTGATGACCAGTGACTTGTTTGCATAGATTCAGCTGCAGTAAGAAAGAAAGAATTAGGCCCTTAACCTTTTTCAGATTGCTAGAGACTATTAATAAAAGGACTAGTCAGCTTCTGTGTTGGGACACACACTAGAGTTGCATGGAAGATAACATTCCAATGCTTTTGCAAATGTGTCAGTTATAGAACAGAATGGAATAGAATAGACTATTTC
>NW_010284285.1:0-1027 GCF_000690775.1 Eurypyga helias
CTTTTGATGTGCTAGATATTAGCTGCAGCCAATGTACTGCATTTAGTACACCCACAGAGTCTGGTGAGTTGTGGGAAAATCTTGTATTTTCTTCAGGATAAATTAATTGCTTTCCTGACCCTACCTCATTGATGTTATTGGTAAGAGACTTGGGGTTTTCTAATAGCTAATGACTCACATTTTCAATAAAGCTTTAAGACAATTTTCTACTCACCTGTAAACTTCTTTTGTGTATACACCATCACTTGAAAAACATGTAGTTTGATTTTTTGGTGAGACTTGACCTCTGTATGGAGAAGTTAAAGTCTTGCATATACTTGAGCAACAACAGCTATCCACAGCAGAGGACTACGTGTCTTGGGGTATTTATATCACCTAAATGTATCTAACTTAGGTGCTTAAATGAGGACGTCAGTCTCCTCAAGCTCCCTAATTTAGGAACATGTAAGGTAAGATTCTGCTCTAAATCACTTTTTGACTAAGCCTCTCTCTCCTCCATCGTTATATGGAGAACCTAAAGACAAGCTTCCTACTGAAGGCACCCCACCTACATGCCAGAACTTAGCAAAGCAGACCTCCCCTCCACTCAGCCATGCCTTTCCTGGGCAAATATGCATATAGGTATAAAGGAGGAAGAAAGTCTCAACCTGGTCAGAGGTGTGAGTGGGATCCTGTATCTAGGATGCCCACTGTTCACTTACCTGTTGTGAGAAACACGATTTTGCTGATTGTTCAGTATAACCAAATGAAGGGCCTTCAAAAACAGCCGTGGGCAGCTTGAGAACCTCCCGCAGAAACATGTCGTATCTGCCATACACCATCACTCCACTGGAGTCAGAAATCATTGAGAAAATATCTGCCAGGGGGAAAGAAAGGAAAAGGAAACAGCAACCTCAGTAAGAGCTACAGATTTGCTCTCAATTCAGTATCAGCTGACTTGAGCCAGAAGAACTAAACAACATGTTCTGCTTATGGAAACCTCCACTATTACTGCATCTTTACTTATCATAGAATCACAGCATCACAG
>NW_010284286.1:0-1028 GCF_000690775.1 Eurypyga helias
AGCATTTCTGTGAGAGCAAGAACTATTTTAATTTTTCTGAGCATTCAGAAAAAGCCTACAGAACCATTGCCCAGACCCTACCACTTTCCCAGGAAACAAGAAACGATAGCTCTACCCAGGACTAAAAAGATAAAAGAGCTCATGAGGCAACAACTAATACAACCCTGCAGAGGGAAGTCTTAAAAAGTTACGATCAACTTAAAAATAAGTTAACTGACAGATACGGCAATCTAATATGGAATTTGCAAATCTTTTGTAGGTAAAAATACAATTATTTATCAGAAAATCTCATTGATGTGGAAAAAAATGATCCCTCTTTAGGACTACAACTTCATCTTTTCTTTATGGCCATGAAATACACCCTGGCAACAGTAACCAAATGCAATGACAAAAAGCAGTCAGTCCTTTAAGAACTGCTATGTTTAAAAGAAAAGTTCTATTGCTGTCAAAGGTTAATATCAGTATCATTGGGCCTTAAATGCCAATTCAGATCTTACTAGAAAGAGGTCGATAACAAGGCAGAAACATGTTTGCGGGGCCACAGTTCCACCTTCCAGTTTCTCTGGGTACAAGTGAGGTACTGACACTTGTTTGTCCACTCCAGCTTCGGATTTTTTTCCATATCTGCAGATTGATTGCTGTTCCAGACAGCCTGAGCAACCTTGCAAAGATTTAATTAAACAGGGGAAAGTTAGACAGCAGGAGGTGGGGGGAGGAGAGAGACAGGGAGAGATATAGGTGCCCTGTAAGTGTGTTTATAAGGTATATATTGCTCATAAGCTCAGCGTGGCCCTTGCCTTTATGAAAAGGCACGTCACTGAATAGAGACTGACTGTGTCAGGGATGCCAGCGGAGGAGGGTTCATAAGCAGGATCAACGTGATGGTAAAATTCTGCAAGTCCCTGATATCTTGCATCACTCTAAGCTTGAGAATTTCTTTGGCTGACTTTATTCAACCCTTTAACTCCCACGATAAATCTTTGACACATTAAAAATAATCTATAAACTCAGAAGAAAAAAAAAAAAAA
>NW_010284287.1:0-1029 GCF_000690775.1 Eurypyga helias
AAACCCACAAAAAAACCCCAAAACATCAACCCACAAGGGAAAGTTTATATAACCTATGCAAAAATACCTCAAAATAAGTTTGTCTACAGAAGCCAATCGAAGATGGACATGGTTTATGACAGATATTAAAGACTTCCACATTTAACATTTCATTTAATCAAGCTGAATCTACAAATGACTTCTTGGATTATTAACATTTTCTTGGTCTTCTGGCATGACATGTATTGTTAGATATAGAGTTTCTATTAAAGGACCTTTTCAGCAGGTTTATCATTCTGAACTTGCTGCTGCAACTGCTAGCACTACCAGTGAACAGCGAAATTGAGAATGATACAGCTGATAAGTTTTGCCCTTTATCAGCTTCATGCTAATTTAACGCAACACAGAATATTATCTGCATTACTTTGAAAGTAAGAAGATGTTTCCTGTGGGATTACATCACTATTAGACATTTCTTACTCTATTATGTGTGAGACAACACATCATTCAAAACAGCGATTGTACAAGCTTCATTTGTGATAATAAACTTAATGAGCAGCACTGAAAAATGTCTGAAGAACTGAATTATGATGACATAGTATTTGCTAAATAGAGCTTTGTAATTTTTTGTGTATTGTTTCATTAAAGATACACTAGCTTTTTTGGCACAAAATTGAAAATTAAAATAGCAATGTGCATTTTAAACATCTGCCATGCTGGGTGATCACTGGAAGGGAAACAATCTCCAAAACAGATATAAGATGTAAAATCAGAACACTCAAACTAGTTCCTTGTGAAATAAGATGGTGATAGTGCTTTGTTATGTTTTCTGTTGCTCAAGCAGTAAAATTCCCCAGTTTTAGTGTGTGTCATTGACAGAGAAAGGGAGGAGGGATCAATACACAAGACCTATTTCTTTAAGAAATGTAATTATAATAGCCCAGTTTAGTATCAGAGGGAATGGTGGAAAATGGTGGTACACCAACTAAAGTGAACGGCACTTAGTTTGATCATTATATGCAACCACAAGGAGGAAGGAAAAAAAAAAAA
>NW_010284288.1:0-1029 GCF_000690775.1 Eurypyga helias
AAAAAAAAAAAAAAGTATTAAAGTAATGAGTTATGAGATAAACTTTTACGTTTAAGTAAGTTTCATTACTAACTAAGTTAAAGTAAATTATTCTCTTAGTCATGTTGGTATATTCTAGAACTGGAACCAGGAATAGACATTCTCTTCAGTAGGTAACTCCCTTACATTAGCAAATGAAATTTGGCTCCATGTGGTTTATGGTCATGTGCAGCTAGAAGAAATACAAATCCTAGTATCTTCTTCAGTTCAAAAAAACCAACAGGCTCCTTGTAAGTGTGTGGGAGTGATCTGGAGTAGAAATAAGAACTGCTTACTGGATTTTTTTAATCACAGGAAAACAGTTATTTATTTAAAGAGAAAGTTGCTTTCTACATTATTCAATGAATTGTACAAATGACTTTTTTGGATATGTTCAATTGTCATTTTCTGTTCTTTGAGGAATGTGAACTGTGGATCATAGCAGAGCTGAAAACAGCTCCTTTTATAATTTGCAGAGGTTTTAAGGATTTTCCCATTGTTATTATTTCACTGTATTGGGAGATGGTGGTAAATTCTACTGAGACAAGTCAATTCTGTGCACAGGAATCCAAAAATCGAGTACAAATAAATTAGTTTGGCAATTCTCCAATACAAAAAGGCACATAAATAATGATAATAATACATTCATTTTACTAAATATATATTAAAATGTTTAAGGAGAATATTGCATGCAGGTCCATACCTGCAGAATGTTT
Organism: Eurypyga helias; assembly: GCF_000690775.1. Classification (NCBI taxonomy): domain Eukaryota; kingdom Metazoa; phylum Chordata; class Aves; order Eurypygiformes; family Eurypygidae; genus Eurypyga; species Eurypyga helias. The sequence continues at coordinate 735 of NW_010284288.1, forward strand.
AAGGATGAAAGAAAGAAATTGTCCATTAAGTGGAAGGGCATAATATGTCCTCTGTATGCATTAACTTAACAGAACTTACTATGTTTTATGTATGTTGTAATATATTCTAGTAAGGCAACAGCATTTGGAAGAGTTAAAAGTGTGTTTCATATGGTTTTCATCAAACTCTAAACAGAGAGGAAGAGATGGAAAAGTCCTCTGAAATCTCTGTCTTCATCAAGCCCAGGAGTAATTTCAATTTATGGATGAGATTTACAAAATACTTAAGACCTAATTTACCTTTCAAAGACCCTAG
>NW_010284289.1:0-1030 GCF_000690775.1 Eurypyga helias
TTAATAAAGTCCCGGCTGTTCCAAGTTTTAAGCCCACCACTTCACCCCGAGCCAACAGAAAACCATTTGTTTCAGTCATGGCTGCTCAGGGACTAGTATCAGAGCTCTAACCTGCAAAGGGTCGACTGTTCTAACATGCTGAAGTACACAGTATTAAATGAGAGACTTTATCAACCCTTTGTAAATCATGTAATAAAATACCTTTCATCATATGGCTGAAGCTCCATTTACAAAAAAAGTACTTGACAAAGTAGCTAAGATTCAGTATGGTCATAGGGAAAACTTTTATTGGTGTTCCAGGGACAACAGTCAAAAATCTATTAGTTCATTTTCAATAGTCGAGACTAAAGGTGGGAGCAGATAAGATGGTTAAGTGTATTTAACACACACAGTTCCAAACCCATTTGTATTTTACATGTTCATAAAGAAAGGAAACGCAGAACATCCATTTTCTGACTCATGCTATTTGTTTTCAACGGGATTTAACACTTTTTTAACTCTCCCACGACCTTCACCAGGGTGAGAGAAAGCTCTGCTTGGCAGATTAAGAATCCAGCTGCTTCTTGCTTAATATTTACCTTATTAAAGTATGTGCAAGAATGACAACTGAAGTCAGGAATGGTAGCTTAACATGACTATAACCCTGGATAAATCAATCTTCAATTTCAGACTCTTCTCTCAGGTGCTCAAAGGCTGGGCAGTAGCTATTTCAAATGTGTTCTGAATTGATTTCTACCAAGTTGAGTTGTGAAGAGCAGTTATTTAATCTACCCAGTTTGGGGGAAATTTGACAGAGGAACATATTAGCTGAAAAGGGCCCTGGTACTGTACACTAAGCGAGTTTAAGAGATCAAAAATTGAAACAACGTCAACTGTTCCTTCCCAAGGTGTTTATCGAAAAGGTGTGGAAAGAAATGAGACAACGGGGGACCAAGTTCTTTGAGAAAGAATGTATCGCCTGCCCTTGACCAAAACAGCGCTGCGAAGAAAAGCAGGGATGACAAGCCTTACATTAATCAACAGGTTGATT
>NW_010284290.1:0-1029 GCF_000690775.1 Eurypyga helias
ATCTGGTTTGCACAGTGCTGGAAGAGCCAGCCTGTCCCTGGCTCCCTCATAGAGGGTGACATGGAACACATTTTTAACAGTCTTTGCTTCTGTCTCTCTCAAATCTTAGCTGGGCATATTGAGGGTTTTGATCGCTCTACGTTACTGCTCTCATATCACACACCCTCCCTGGAGATCAACTTAAGTATTGTTACTTCACTGTGATTTCATATACAAATGCAATACACATGCCCAAAGGTCATCAAAATAACATGCCTTCATGATAAAATATCATGTCTTCAAAAGCCTTTTCATGTGAAGAAATGAAGAGATTTGCTGGTCTTTGAGAAGCTTTTGTATTCACTGAGTTATCTCCTAAAATTTCCCAGTTGACTGAAGAACTGATCCCACTATCCATTTATGTGTACTTAGCCCCATCACAACACAGCTGGGAAACACAAACCTGAACTTTTACTCAGTGCTTTTTCCAGGTAGGGTTTATGGTGTTAACAAAATCTCCAGTATATACAGCACTGCTGAGGATCTAGTCACTGCAGGATACCAGCTGAGACCACCTTCCTCCTACAACTCCGGTTCAGTTTTCCAGTATAGATGGAAGATGGTTTTCCAGAGGGGGAGCCTTATTTTGATCTTGTTCCTCTTATCAGTCTGCTGTATTCAGTGTCCTTCAGCTTGCAATGTTAAGACGTGCGAATGATACCTTCAGTTTGGTCTCTGTGGCTTGGCAGTATTGTGTCTTATAAACCAGAATATGTAATAACGGTGATTCGCTCTTCAGCATGTCACAGTATTTTATATTACAAAATCTGGATGCTCAGAAAACAAGCACCTTCACAATTAAATAATAATCATATGAATCTGGAATATCAACCAGCATCTGGACACATGAAGTATGTTGACCAGAGGAAAACTATCCAGCTCACTCTGCTGGAATCTGAATTATTTTGGCTCAAGGAAACTGAACTGAAGCCTCTTTCTTTCTGCAGGTTATAGTGTCAGGATTTATCTTCAGTACTGTTAAGTGCTTTG
>NW_010284291.1:0-1014 GCF_000690775.1 Eurypyga helias
TCTTAGGGGTGAGCTTTGAACAAATATAGATGGTCACCCCAGGATCCTGCATGATAGCCTACAGTAGGGAAAAGGGTTCCCAAGTTAAGGAGCCACTGATTTCCAATGATTTCCTGCTTCTTTTTTAGCACCTCCAAGACCAAGGGTTCCCCAGAGGAAGATGCAATTATGGTTGCCAGGAACTTTATCTTTCTGCCACCTGAATGTGTCCAGAGACACTTCCTTCCACAGGATTTCTACAAAGGGAACCCCTTAACAAAAAAGGCTGAGAACAACTCCCAGTGGCTCCCTGCCAAAAACTCCGTGACAATAACGTTATCTTTCTTCCCTCTTTCAGGAAAAGAGGATGTTTTCAAGTGTCATGCATGCAATCCCACATTTCTGTTCAATGTAAGTCATGCCTCTGATAACGGGTGCACGAGCCAGGTCACCCACCTACTAAGACGTGGTCAAGACAGCCAGCCTGCTCCTCCACTGCTCTGCAGACTGAGGGGGCTCGGGGAGCTGTGTGGAGCAGGTGTGCATCACTGTTTCCTTGGTACACATTCCCTCTGCGTGGCAAATATGCCTGCCTCGGGTGGAGAGCAGCACAGAAACTCACTCACCAAGTTAACTTTGAAATTCAGCTGTGAGGTTAAGGAAGTTCACTTTGAAGTTGGCTTGGTTGGTGGTCCCACCCAGTAAGAACTTCATGTCCATACCTCATCACATCCAGATGCAAAATGCAGGTGATTAAAACATGCTGCTACTCTGCTGGCATTAGTCAGGCAGCAGTTACTGCGGCTATTGTGTGTCTCCACAAGGACAATTTCTAACTACAGGAAAAGGAAACCCACCTTGGTTAGGCGCTCTGGTTACATTTTTCTCTGAATTTTGTTAGCAGTCAGTCCTTATCGCATGTGTCATCAGAACAAAGTGAAAACTTCAGAGGAACTTCTGAAGGCTAAAAATTCAGAAGAGGAAGCAACTTTTAAAATAAAAAGTCTAACAGTAATAGAGAAAAATCCATGGCAA
>NW_010284292.1:0-1032 GCF_000690775.1 Eurypyga helias
AAATGACATGCAGATACACTGAACCTTCTACTGTCTAGTTGTTGCAGCTATTTCAGCTGTACAGCCGAAGCTTGACACCAGGTAAAAAAGATTTTCATGTTGTTTTCACTTTTGTTACTTCATAAAGGAGGTGGAAGCTTTATTTGCAAACTGAGTTAGAGATTTAGCAGCATGTATGTTCCAAACCTATCTAATCTAGTAATTATAGTGTCTCTTGGCAGAGAATGATCACCAGAGCTTCCACATGCATGTTTAAATGCAGACAATAGGTCTTATTGTACCATATCTTGAAGTACTTCTTCCAAGTCCCATTTCAATGAGCAAGACAACAGCCCACACCTCCTAGGAGGACTTGTGTCTTCACAGGACAATTTTAAGGTCATTTAGAAGGTTTTCAGGTAGTATGATGATACTTAAATAGACGAACATAACATTATGACCAGTAAAAATGGCAATGGAGATTTAAGAATTCAGAATGTAATTATCAGAGATTGAATTTAGCCAGCACATTGACTGAGTTAATGCTTTCCTTTCATCAAAGTACAGTGAGATTTCTGATCATCTGAAACAGTTCATATCTCTTCACCAAATGTTGCATGTAGTACTGAGGAGTTTACTTGCAGGTTGACAGTTGTACCAGTTCTTTCTGGTAACCTCCATCTCCCCCGTATCTCCTTGACGTTACAAGATGGCACAGTGAAGACTTGGAGGGGGGATATGTGGTGTCCAACCAATTCCCAATTTTGGCAGTGAAGTATAATCCTTCTTGAATTTCAGTAGGTGTTAGGTTTGCCCTGGAAATTTACTGAAGAAATGTGATAATATAACTTGTGTAAGTGTTTGAAAAAAAGCTTCTGAAGAACAATCAGATATTCTCATTTATCTGTGGACTCACACTTTTTTAAATATGCTAAAATTGCATTAACTACAGTTAGGAAGTTTAGGATGCATAAATATCCACTCTACCTAGGGAGTCTTCCCAATTGTGAACAGAAGACTATGAGCAGCACATTAATATTAATAGGCCTCTAT
>NW_010284293.1:0-1032 GCF_000690775.1 Eurypyga helias
TGTTTTGTATTAGTAGTGTACATAGATACGAGGCTAATACTCTATTTACATAAAAATACTGTCTCCTATCAGAAAATCTATTTAATATATCAAAACTCTCCATCACATACTGTCAATCCTTAGTGATTTAATAAAATGTCCATCATCTACTATGTACAAGTTTACAAGTCACAGCCAGTACACACATGCTTGACAATAAGTTATTGCACTGATTTGGTGAGGCTAATTACAATTTGGAATTGAAAATCACCTGTGGACCATCAGAACCCTAAATTATAAATTCTAATTAATTTAGCTGTGTAGATCTGGAAATTTTACGCTACTAAACCAGAAAAAAAAAGTAATATATGGCCTGTATAGCGAGTCCCTAAAGCAACTTTTGGAAATCAGTAGTTTGCTTTTTAAAAAAACAACAGAAACAAGGTGAATAAAATCACTTAGCATGTTTTATATCAAAATTGTTAGGCAAATAATTCTGTAGTTGGTACTACATGTAGGCTTTTAAAACATTAGCAAAATGCTAATGTCATAACTATATTTTCAGTAGTTCATATATACTCAATTAACAACAAATATTTGCTACCACAGAGTTTCCATTTGGTCTAATTAATTCATTAATTACTCTTCAGGATGTACGTGGATGTAGGTCCGAGGGCGTTTTGGCGCATGTTATTCTGCACGGTGATGCCAACCGCTGTGCTCTTTCTGGGTCGTAGCTTCATAATTTGAGGCTGTTAAGGAAAACAGTGCAAGATAAGATCAGATTGAGGCCTTTCCTAAACCTGGAATACTAAAAATCAGCACACAGTACTACTTAAAAACGAACTTAGATTTGGCTTGCAGCATGGTAGGCAGCTCCTACATTTCCATGGAGCAGGAAGGGATTCATATTCTCTCCCTGGAGGCGGGAAGGCAAGTTGCCCTCCCCTCCATACCTGCCAGTGCAACCCAGGGAGGAAGGAGGGGAGGATATTTGGGTGGGTGAAATAAAGGAGAAGTCAGGGCCAGAACTGCGCTGTTGTGTGGAGGGAT
>NW_010284294.1:0-1020 GCF_000690775.1 Eurypyga helias
AAACCCAAAAGCCCAATGCTGCAGTAGTGAAAACCATTTATGATTATTAAGTCATTTCTCAACATTAAAGGCAAGGTTTCAGCCGAAAAGGAGAACCTTATTCATCAGCTCCTGCAAAGGTCCTCCACTTTGTCACCGATCCTGCTGAGTAAAAAATAGCCAATATAGGAAAGCTAAGCAGAAAGTGTTAGACCTAGGCTATCATGAAGAAGACAACTCCCAGTATGACTTCAGTGTCTGTTCTGGTGTGAAATGAGAGTACATGGAATTGCAATACAGGTATTTTACCTATCCCGTTAACTATTCACTCTACCGTAACTTCAACACGGTCCTGGGCAGGATGGTAGGGACATCTTAGGCGTAGTGTCCTCACTAAAACAGCAATGGCAAAAAGTCCAAGGGCTACTTGCAAACAGGATTTCTTACAAAATGACCTGTAGCAAACGCAGCAAGCTGGTAAGCTCTTTGCTGTTTTTGTCTTCCTCCATAAGATGCCTCCCTTTCTCTTTCCCAGGCTGAGGAACATCCGATACGCATTCAACACCACCCTCCTTGTGATCATCTGGCGCATTTTCATTGCAAGGTCGCAGATGGCTCGAAACATCTGGTACTTTGTGGTGAGCCTCTGCTACAAGTTCCTTTCCTACTTCAGGGCATCCAGCACCCTCAGGCACTGAAGCCACCCATCAGCAACCAGCCTCTTCCAGAAGGACCTCCATCTCCTCTAATCAGCAACTATGGGCATCGAGGTCTGAAAGTAACAGAAAACTCCACTCCCTCCAACAGCAGCCTGCATTTATTGTGCACTGTTAAATGTTCACATTTTTAATTTTAACTGATGCTTTAATACATGGTGGTCTTTATTCTGTAGGACCAGGCCAATTTTTAAAGCCATAACTGAAGCTTTAGGAACAGGTCAAGCTGGAACCATTCATCTAGAGTCTGATGTGCAAGAGTAAGGATTAACCAAAGTCACTGTCTTCCCATGTACTACCTAGGCCGTCTTATTCCCATCTTCTT
>NW_010284295.1:0-1030 GCF_000690775.1 Eurypyga helias
ACATTTTCCCCCAAAACCCAGCAGAGTGTGTCCTGAGAAACAGAAGGACTCATATATAAATGGGATGGTATTGTCTGTGAGTGAGTTTCTTCCTGCAGGTTGGGCAAGAGTTGGCATTCCTAAGGGAATCACGGAGGCACTGGCTGCAGAAGACATGGCCGCATTTGGTTGAGACAATCAGTCGTCCACTTTGCACAATCTGCAAGAAAAGAAACCACAAGAGGCATTTGGAGTTAAGAATTCAGCTGTGCTGCTCACCCTCCACCCCAGTCTCCCTGCGACAAACGACACGATGACGACAGGTGCATCCTTACCTCCGAGTAGCCATCCATGCAGATTGGACAGCTGACGGTACCAGACGGCCTTGTGGGAGAGAGAAGAACAGGAAGAACGTGCATCCGTTAATTTCACCCGGCTTTGAGGGTCACCGATACCTAAAAAGGTCACGTCATCACCCGACTGCACGGACCTGCCAGGACGCATTTCGGCTGGAGGTGCCTGCGTACCGCGAGCTCTCTGCTTGTTCCCTTACTACGTACTTAGGGTGTCCCTTACCTACAGGAAAGAGCGTCTTGGTTCCCATTAGGGGAAGATGCAGCTGGTCACCCCGCTCCCTGCCGGCAAGAGCAGCAGTCTGCAGCACTGTGCAGTGGACGTACAGCAGCGTCGACCTTCGACAGGTCGTAACAAGAGTTTGGTAACAAAAGCATCCGCCTGTCCTTTTGGGGAGTGGAAGAGGGTGCGAGAAACGAAAACACTCCCTGTTCCAACTGCACAACATCCCAGCCCAGTGACACCAACAGTCATACCAAGAGCTCCTTCCCTGTAAAACGTAGGGCAGGAACACACTTATGTGAGGAAATACAAGAAAACTAATATGTAGTTCAGAGAGGGAAGGACCAACTCACTGGTACTCTCCAACCTGTGGTGACAGAAACACCTCCTCTGCCTCCAGCCCCCAGGACAGCTGTATTGCACACATACTCCTAAGACATAGCTACTCACTTGCTGGCTGGGGTTAAGCCACGAC
>NW_010284296.1:0-1032 GCF_000690775.1 Eurypyga helias
AGGGAAGCCTGTCTTAATAAGGTCGAATCAGGTGGTAGAGTCAAAGATCACTGAACAAACCACTGAGGAAAGTAAAATACAGTTAATCCATAATGGTAAGTCTATCAAAAGCATAAGTGACTAATAACAATTTAGAGGTAATGCCCCAAACAAGGCCCAGAAAGAGAATCATGCTTTATTGTTTCAAGACAACACATGGCATAAAAGTCACTGTGTACTTCAGGTTTTTATATTCCTGGTGTTTATAAGTCCTGAGAGTGAAACAAGGAGTTTGTGGTAAGCAGGATAAAGACTAACTCTTCCTGGGTTTTCTCCGCCTTCTGTGTGAGGAAAAGGGTGTTTAGCTACTTGGGTAACAAGTTTTGTGGGTCTGCAGGTAGAGCAGCAGAGATGAAGGCATTGATGCACTCAACAGCCTTCCTGTCAGGGAGAAGGCAGAGTGGAGAAGTATGGTACTTGTGTGTTATTGCAAGAAACCCAGTTTGCAACTGGGGATGAAGTTAGTGGGGCAGTAAGATAACGAGGAGATTTTTACCAATTTGAGATCCATTGAGGGTATCAGAACAAAAGCACAATCTGCATAGAAATCTCGAGAGGTATTTAAAAATTATTTTTGGAATGGAGGAAGCAGGACTCCAGGGAAATTGGTCAAGTAATGATATGATGGCGATAAATCTGGAGGACTGCTTGGGAGCATGAAATCTCTGTAATGATTCTGTACCCACAAGTATGTTCTTTAAAACATAGGTGTAAGGGTATGCTTTGGTTTCATGGTGGATTTTTCTGTGTCCCCCCCCATGTATAATTTATTGAATGTAAATTGTTCTTCCAAGTGTGGTTTGCTTACTTGCTTGTAGACTCTTGCATGACTCAGAGCAGTATGTGAAGAATCTGCCTCTGTTTCCAGGGAGCAGAAATTCCTACCTAAGTATGCTCTAAAAGATCAGATTCAGTGTAATAAATTTATCTTTAAGAAAACAAGCATCTTTCTTAGCTAGTGAGAGGGGGAAAAAAATAATTTAAAAAAAAAAA
>NW_010284297.1:0-1032 GCF_000690775.1 Eurypyga helias
TGCCCCTTCGTGCTTTAGAAGCTTGTCATAAATTTTCAGAGCTTTCTTGGAACTCTTCAAATTCTTTCTCAAAATCTGTTTCTACAGTATTTTATAAAACCTACCACTTAGGAAGCCACTAGCCTGTATCAGTACCATATCCATCATGCTGAGTAAGGATTTGCCTGCCCTGCATCGGGGAGTGCGGTGTAGAGATTTCCAAGCCTCTGTTAGCGCAAGTAGCTGTGCACGTTCCCACAAAGCGGTGCACCCCAGAGAGAGATTAATCGAGGCCCAGGCACAGTCTGGCCGCTGTGTCTTAACTAATAGGACCTGGCTTTCTGCTGTACGCTAATATTTCTTGGAGGAACAGCTCTACTATGGGATCTAGATCTGTGGCTGTTTATTTCTTTTTGTGATGTCTTGACTTAAATTGAAATGTTTTGCTCTGTTTTTTTCAGGGCATAACAGAAAATATGGTCCTGCTTTTAATTACTGGATGTTTGAGGGTGGCTGTAAGAAGCAAAATTAATGAGGGAGTTCTTCCCCTTCCCTGCCAACCCTGGCTCAGGTCCTGGCCATTGGAAGCTACTGAAGCGGAATGTCAGTGAGCTCCCATGCAGGCACAAGGTTTAACTTCAGCATTTAGTTAGTTGGATGCTTTCTGATGATTATTCCTATTTAAAAAGAATGAACCAAGATTATTGCAGAGAAAATATTTGCCTTTACCACAGAGTTTTAATTAAGTGTGTGTGGGGTGGGAGGGTGTGGAAACGTGGACTTAAACTCATTCTTCTTACCTGGAGTAACAGATCTGGAAGTTGAAATGAGTCCATTTTTTCATGTCTCAGTATATTAGGATTAAACGGAGGATTGAAAGCAACAGGAGTCCTTCATATAAGCATTTCAAAAGCCTCATAAGGGAATTTTCAGAGGCATATCCTGCTACAAATTTTACCTTAAGTGTTTGTGCATCTATTCCAACAGGTGATTTTTAATGTGTGTTAGAGTTCATCTATTAAGCAATGGTTATTATGCATATTTGCACATGGC
>NW_010284298.1:0-1034 GCF_000690775.1 Eurypyga helias
TCAGAACGAATTATAATAAACCCACACCTTAAAAGTAATTTAAGGGGAGAAGAAAGAACAAAATCCTAGCCTGAGGGAAGCACAGCAGCAAAAATGATATCTGAGCCTCTATGACTGCTGACACGAAGGACAGCGTACCTACTGCTGTTGAAGAGAATCATCCTTCCTCTCTGCTCATCTTCTCCTTTGGGTATCTATGCTGCAGTTTCCAGGCATGGCAGCTGAAATTTCTGAGGATATTCTCCAAGGAAAATGGTGTCCAGACTACCATTTTCCTGAACAGAAAGAATTGCACACTACAGGACTGGATTTTGCCAAGAAAAAAGTCAACAAAGGGACAGGTTAAAACCCCAAGTTTTTGGAAATAGTGAATGAGAAAGGGGTTTGAATCTCTCCCCCAAAAAATAAATACAAGGTTGGCTCACCTATTGCTGTTTGATTAACAAATCAAATATGTAATTTCTACTGTTAAACCTTGTAGTCCAAGATTGCAAAGCATCAGAATCCCAAAACCCATCAATAAATGTGCACCTCGTGAGGCAGGTGCAGAAGCAAAGATTGTGTATGTTTAAAATGCAGCCATCAAAGAGCAAACCCTCCTTTCCCCATCAACTGTCCAGCACAGAAACAGGTTACACTCTAATTATCATTTTGCGATCAGACTACTGGCGTGAGACTGGTTTCCAGAAATTACTATTGGTGCTGAGCACAAGCATCCTATTTTCATTTGGGGTACTTCAGCATGTTTTGAAAAAATGGGGACAAAGAATTAAAACCATTACTCATTAAATACTATTTAATGCTTCCATATACAGTGCTCTTATATCTGAATATTTAGATCTAAAGATATTCCTAGAACTGCAAGTGTAATGTGAGCTCTCTGTTTTCCTGATGCCTTGTAGGTGTAGAAATGAAGTGACGTTGGCATAGCAACACTGGCCAAAGGGTGAGTGAAAAATTACTTGACAGCATGGTTTTGCTTTACTCATCAGTCTCTTCACAGTGTACCCTTGTGGTTTAACTCCGGCTAGCAA
>NW_010284299.1:0-1033 GCF_000690775.1 Eurypyga helias
CCCTTACTTTGTCCCGTCTGCTGATGCGAACTGCTCATCCAAGCCCCCGGGCAGAAGGATGATGCAGCTTCCGAGGGGCAGGCTCAGAACACAGATTTAGGCAGTGTCCAGCACCCAAGGATCACACCCTCCCCGACCCGCACCTTAGCGAGACCTACACGCAGCGAGCCCTGCCTGCTGTTACCTGTGCAAGTCTTGGTGCCGCTCCTTGTCTTAACGGACCGGGGCTGTTTTTCTCCTCGCAGTGGGCAGGTCAGCGACCCACACGGTGGTCTTTGCCCAGCTGTACATCCACGGGAAGTGCCACGGCGTGCATCCCTTCATCGTGCAGATACGCAGCCTTCAGGACCATTCACCCTGCCCAGGTAAACCGCTCCAGACATCGCTGTTTTCCCCTTAAACGCTTCCTAAAAACACTGGGCGCAGGGAGAGAGAGCACAGAAAGTTATAAGTGCCAAAACCAACCCAAGGCAGATACCCAAGGCGTAGCCGTTGTTAACCCCAGCCTTCTCATCTAAAGGGAGGCTTATTGCAGCCTAAGCCCTCTTCTTAACCAGAAGCCTGGGCCCTCATCACCTCTACATTAGCAGCTCAGTCTGACCCCAGCCCACGCCAGTAACAGACGGATCACAGGAAAAACACGAGGCATTCAGATGCCAACACCATCCTCCAGGCAAGATCACCCATGCCAGGGAAGCAGCAGAGCTGAACATGCCCTTCCTTTGAGATCCCCAAAATGTGGAGGAAAATAGTCCAAGTGGAAGTAAACAGGCCACGTTTTCTCCCACCGCAGGGATAACTGTGGGAGACATCGGCCCCAAGATGAATTTTGAGCACACTGACAACGGCTACCTCCTGCTGCAGAATGTGCGCGTCCCCAGGGAGAACATGCTGAACAAGTTCTGCCAGGTACGCAGGGACTGGCATCGCGACGCACCCATCAGACTCGGATTGCACTAGAGAGAGACAGGGACATGCCCCATTTGGGACAAAAATCATCCTTGGAGCAACAGGCTCCCAGAGAAGCTGCGGA
>NW_010284300.1:0-1033 GCF_000690775.1 Eurypyga helias
TAAGACCAGTGCTGAGAAGAAACAAGAGTGAGTTAGGGTCATTAGTGATTCCCTCCTGTGCAGAACAGAAGCATCTGTTTGCAGCCAAAACCCTCTTTTCAAAGAACTTTGTTGTCTCCCTGGGGCTCAAATCAGGGTTATCACCACAAGACTGAAAAGTGATGTACAACCTTCAGACTGCTATCCATTCCTACTCTTACATGTGGGCACTAATGTTGTCACAACAAAGTTTGAGGTCTATCAAAAGGGACTTCAGTGCTATGGGAAGAATGCTAACAAAACTGGGAGCACAGGTAGTATTTTCTCAATCCTCCCAGTAAATGGGGGGAGATTTTGGAAGAAACAGGCCAGCTCAGGATATCAATACCTGGCTCCAGGACTGATGCCTCTGCCAAAACTTTGGGGGTTTAAAGCATAGAAGTGCCCTTAAGGCACAAAGTATGTTGGGCTGTGACAGAATCCACCTGTTCCGACTGGGGAAAAGACATCTTTGGACATAAGCTGGTGGGAATGACCAGGAGAGCTTTAAGCTAAAATCAATATGAGAAGGAGATGCAAACAGTATTGCAGTAGATAAGTCAAGGATTAGCATGGCATCATGTGAGTGTGACAATCATAGTGGGAATGTTTATATTGCCACTGGGAGCATGGAGGGCTCAAGACAGTATTTGAAATGCTTTTATACCAACATATGCGGTATGAGAAAAAAATAGGATGAACTGGAAGTGCTGGTCAGTTCTGAGGGCTAGGATATCATTTGTATTAATAAGACTTGGAATGAGTCCCACGGTTTGAGTGCTGGGATGAAGGGATATGAGCTGTTCAGGAGGGATAGGCAGGGTGGCAAAGTGAAGCTGTCACATTATATGTAAGTAGAGAAGTTAGCCCTTACAGTTAGTGTACAGTACAGATGATGTGACTGAAAGTCTTTAGGTGAGGATTAGGGGGCTAGAAAGTAAAGAAGGTATTGTAGTGGATTTTTAGCACTGATCCACCCAGCTGAGATGATAACACAGATGAGTTATTCTATAAG
>NW_010284301.1:0-1031 GCF_000690775.1 Eurypyga helias
CTTCTGACACCAGTGTACGTGGTAGAAAACGGCCAGCGTCTTGTTTTGAGCAGCACAGGGAGAGGTCTGTGTAGAGCGTGGCTACAGCCTGGCTGGAGCCAGTGGGCCATCTCCATCCTCCCTCAGGAACTCGAGCAGTCTGATGGATGCTCGTGGCAGTAAATCCAAGCAGCAAACAGCCTGCATTGAATTCAGAAGCCAGCACCACACATGTTCATGAGCAGCTCGTGACTCCCTGTCAAGTGGCCAAACCAGGGCTGTACAACCAGCTGCGTTGCTCAAGACAGGGAGTCGTTTTCCTGCATTATGCCAATGGAAAAATCTACGAGATGGGTGCAGAACCCACCTGACCAATGTTACTGCTTATCCTGGAGGCAGTGCACTGCACGTGGTGCGGGAGGAACCTCTTCCCTGTTCTCCTGACCACAAGTGGGAAGCCAAGCCGAGCTGCAGACAGGCTCTGCGAGGTCAGATGGATCTCAAAGGCACGCCAGGCCTGTGATACCTGTGAGCCGATGTCTGCGCAGGCTCTCACACCGCACTCGTGGTGACCATGCTCTCAGCCCTGTGAAGCACACAGCTGCTGGAGAGGTTTTCTGTCAAGGCTTTTCTGACTTGCTGCGTTTGAACCTCTTTGTTATTTCACTTGTTTTTGTTGGAGACAAATGAAAAAGCTGTGTTAATTACATCATGCTGGGAAAGTAGAGAAGGAAAGCAGAAAACTCATAAATCCTTGTAACAGACTGAAAGGACGCAAAGCCCAGACTGACAGCGTTTTGCTGGTGGTAATGGAGGTGGGTAGCCTGGTGGAAACTTTCCTCTCAGCAATGGGAGAGTTTTCATAGGCTCATTAATTTACTGAACTCTGCTGTTTCAGGCACACAGCATTGGCTGAGGTGAGTTGGAGAAAAGGCACCTTTAGTACAAAGAGCACCTGTCCCTCTGTTTCTTATCTTCCATGATCCCGTTCACCTGTTCATGGCATCACCTTTTCTAAACATCAGGAGGTTAAGGTAAACCTGTTGTTTTTT
>NW_010284302.1:0-1022 GCF_000690775.1 Eurypyga helias
GGGCTGTTGAACCACTCTGTGGGACTTGATGGAAGCATGCTTGGTCTCACCTGAGCGGTAAGCAGAGCCAGGCAGCCACGAAGCAGAGCCTTAACTCGGCTTTTGCTGTTGTACTCGGGATAAGTACATGAGCTGTGCTGGGCCCAATTAAGAATCCTGTAGTTACAGACTCTTCTCCCTTCTAATACTGAGTCTACTCCCCCTCCATCTGAACTTAACAAGAACTTAAAGGCAGGGTCATTTCTGATGGCCTTAAATGATTGCTCTATCCTATCCCGATGGCAGAGGTAATCATTGGGAATGAGTGAGTTAACAGCATTTTTCGTCAAGGGCACAGAGGTGGTAGAACATGAGGGAAAACATCCCAGGACACTAGTTCCTTCCCAGCACATGAACGGGTGCAGCTCCTAGCCCCAAGGCAGGCTGGCATGTCATACAACCGAAAGGCACACTTCTCATTTAGATGGGAACTGCGCTAGCCAGGTTTTTAAAACCTACCAGTTAAGATACAACCTGTTACAAACATTGTGAAATACAGGAAATAAAATGTTTTAGGAAGACATCTGCTGGTATAAACATACTATGTGATCTGACATAACTATGTTGCTTTTTTAGCAAGATGAGAGTTTTAATACGGAAAAATATTGTGATTCTCATTTTAGCATCTCTCATTCTCCTTAAAGTTGTGGTTTTCGCATAGGTTATGCCTCTGTTCCTTGCAGACGGATTCACGACGGCTGTTAAGGTCGGTGTGCCCAACATGACACTGAAATCCAGTACTGCCTATTTCAACTATCCCTTTCTTTGGCAACGCAGTCTCTTGTTGCTGCAAAAAGGAATCTTAAAACGTTGACTTCTAACATGGATCTTTTTTTCCGCAATGAAAGACGTGTATGTATTTTACGTCTTAACAGCACCTAGAGCTTGAAGAGGGTATTAATAGGTCCATTATTGCTCCTCTAGTAACTCCAAGAAATTCTAGTTCCCAAGAGAGGACACCAATATACTAGGTTCAGGGGGGG
>NW_010284303.1:0-1020 GCF_000690775.1 Eurypyga helias
TTGCTGATTATCTGATGCTCATTTGATAATTTGAACGTGCAAGTATGGCTCTGACAGGGCAGTTTAATATGTGTGTTTGCAGCTACCTCTGAGACATTAATATTACATTCCCTATCAAAAGAGAAGTGGTAGTGCTTTGAGGAGAGGGAGTTATGTGGAGTCTGTCTTAACCCAGGAAGTTCATGAGTGTGTTGTACACCCAAATAGGATGAACAGAGGAAGGAACACCTGCTTTGTCCTAGGACAGGAAGACAAAAAAATGTAGTTTTAATGTAAAATTTCAGCAGACATGAAGTTTTATGGCTTGCCTGATCATAGTCAGTTATCAACACAAAATTAACAGCGCTTTGGTCATGAGAAGTTGAATGCTTTCAGCAGTGCACATCTAAGCAACTAGGTCATGACCAAAGTGACACAAACAGAAATCGTAACGTTCGCTTCAGTGGGCTTTGGTTTGAAGCCTCCTCTCGCCTAGGAAAGGAGGTAGTGAGGACAGAGCAGTCCTTGAGAGATGATTGGGATGCCTGACAGCTGTCAGTATCTTCACGTGAACAGCATACGGTTCTTGGGGAGAAGCAGTAACGCAGGAAAAGATGACAGAGAAATAGCAGGTGTGTTCAGAAAACGGTAGTGTAGTCTGTATGCCATGGATTTCGTTATACTTGTAATTTCTGTTTTGTTTCTCTTGTTTTCTTGGTCTGCATTTGAAGTCACATTGTTTTAACGTGTGGATGCCAATATGCTTCAGAACATTCCTTTATTTACCGTTTAATTTCTTAAAACTACTATGCATATGGAGATGCGTCGTATTAAAAATGCAGTAATATTTGTTCCCCTCATAAAAAAGGGAGATAGAATGTTGTGAGCTGATGGTGTAGTTGGTTTTTATTCTTATAGGTTATTGCAACCAGAAACTAAAATTGTTTAAATATAGTAACTGAACTATGAGAATACAGTGTCCCTAAAATAAGAAAATAATCGCACACAAATAATTTTTTACTTCTGTTCTTAAAAAAAAAA
>NW_010284304.1:0-1033 GCF_000690775.1 Eurypyga helias
ACATTACGATAGGGATGCAGTCGATTAGCCCTTACTACTTCTGCCTTTTCTTCCTCAGTGCATAGGATTTGCAGGAATGTGAGCACAGTACGGATAAGATGGCAGAAAGGGGCAGAAAAGGTACAGACCATGAAGAAACTGGAGAATTAGATTCTCTTTCTCTAACTCCCATTTCTGATCTGCTATTAGGCAGGGCCACTGGAGGCAAGGCTCTTTCCAAATTTTTATCTTATTAGGTTTCTCTCTTCTGCAGCCTCCCCTCCAATAAACCTCCGCTGAGCTAACATAATGATGCCTGTGCCCTGTCTGTATATTCTCTAATTGATCAACATTTTAAGAGGAGAAAGGCAGAATTCACGCCGGGAATGTGGCATACCTTCGGGGAGCCTCCTGGCTACAGACACACCAATAGTCGGTAACAGCCTGGGCAAGAAGTTGCCACCTAGGTAGCCCTGATTGATGAACAGGCAGCAGCACTTCTCCATGGCTATAAGCATTCCCCAAAGACTGTTCTATAAACTCTAATTCTACCTCTCTCTCCATTATTTTCCTTAAAGTCTTGGGGGTACATCAATACACATGGTGTACACAGACCTGTAAAACAAATATACGCCGACAGCACCAGAGACAAAAGCCCAAGGAAGGAGATTTGAATAAACCAGGAACATTTACACATTATATCCACACATTCGCCACATTAACACAAATCCATGCGTGTCAAATACATCTTTGTATTGTTTTTCATGAAATAAATGTGTCTAATTGGCTATGACTGGCTGTTGCCACCTCTCATCAGGCAACTGTTTTCACAATAATGTTTATTTTAATGAATAAAGTGGGAAATCAAGAGAGAATCATACATCTGGTTCTAAACTAGCCTCAGCGATGCATAATGCTTTCTAAAATTGTGTAGGGCACAAACATCACTCTGATATTTACACAAAATTCTCAATTAACAGAGCTCCCTCAATCCGACTTTACAAACATTGCTTTCCTTGCCTGATGAAAGGATATCCAAGAAAGAAAGGGGGGG
>NW_010284305.1:0-1033 GCF_000690775.1 Eurypyga helias
GAAATATTCTAAAAGGTGATTGCTGGTGGAGTAGAGCCAGAAAACTTTCCAAGGTAAACAAGAAAACACTGGAATATTAAACTGTGCTCAGGGAGATGAGAATAAGAGATGGATAGCAGGAATTCTCTACTGGAAATGAAACATTGAAATACACCGTCCCCTATGCTCGACAGAGCTGTCACAGATTTTTCTTAGAGTTGTAGAGACAGTGCATAAAAGCAGTGAATCAGAGGCCTCAGAACAAGGGCAAAGTCCTCCTTTAGGTGCTTGTTGCAGAATTGATTGAGGCCTCTGGGAGCCCTATACATCTATGTTACAATAACACCTTACTGAAAGCCAATCCGTGGTGCACATGTTCAAGATAGGAATACCAAAGGGATGCTTTGGCAGTTTGGGAAGTAAAATCAAGTGAGGAACCCCAGAGATTGTTTCTAGGTTCAGTTTCATTCATCACCTAGAAGGACATTTAACAGCAGAACGGTGAAACTCATAGCTCTTTCCAAAATGTGGGTAACAGCGAACACAGTAAACAATTCATAAGGAACACACAAAGGAGTTTTGTCTGAACTGCAGTTCAAAAGAAGCACGTCCCAGCTCAGTCTTGGGAGTGCCCTTTGACTGTCCCAACTTTATATCAAGACAAGACCTGGTGCATACCATTCCTCCTCATTTCCCTCACCACAAGCCCACAATTCTGTAGGAGGAAAGCCCAGGTGTGTTGTGTAATGATATTTTCCAGCTAGATACCTAATCTCAGCGATACTCGAAACAGGATACTGGGAAATGGAAGGAAAACATATGCCCTGCGATTCAGGGACTAGAAAATCCAGGATGAGACTCAACCCAAAGAGAAGCTGAGAGTGAGTTTAAAAGATGCAGTTATCTTCTTGCCATCAAAAAACATGCCAGCAATGAGAAGCTCACTGGGAAGCCATGACAAGGAAAAGGTTGTAGAGATGTAAATCATAGAATCGTAGAACGTGATTGTAAAGAGGTAGATATTTGAAATTAAGTTATTTCGTATCTTTTTTTT
>NW_010284306.1:0-1017 GCF_000690775.1 Eurypyga helias
TACAGTCGGATGTCCACATACATTAAGTAAGCTCTGAAGCAGCATGCCAGACAACAACGCTGGTTATACTGAGATTCCTCTTCAGTCTTAAGGTAACAGAGAGGTCACTTCAGGAGCAACCAAAGCTATCCAGAAGTGCACTCAGGGTTTGCTTTCACAACATATGAACACTCAAAGCTGGGTAACAAGTTTCTGTTCCTAGTCCTGTGCTTCTTGCATCACACCCGCTGCACAGAGAAGGCAGCAAACGCCCACGTTGGTTTTGTTCATTCTGCCGCAAGATCCCAACAGAGGTGAATACCTGGAAGGATGGGGGGCCGGGAAGCGCCTCTTGGGACAGCGTATCTCAAAGGAGGTTAAGTAACAGATAAGGTTAAACCACCACACCGCTGAGGTTGTTTTACAGCAGAGCAGCAAAGTTTTGTGGAACAAGTGATGCCGAGACACTGCCTAGAAACGCTCTCCTCCAAGTTCTTCCACACCCATGGGGCAGCACCTCCAGAAAACACTGTTCTGTTTGCTTACGATGGTTCTAAACCTCTGCAACGGAACTTCAGCAACATCCCCTCGACTGACGCAGCGCTGCTGTTACTGTGGACAGCGATGCAAAGCTACCCAAAGAACACAGTCAGACACATTTAGAAGCCAAAGGTCGCAGTCAGCAAGAAAAGAAAGTACTTTACCATGTACATGAGACTGTTGGAAACTTGTTCCGGGTGCAAAGTGGAAATTCCCAGCTACCTGCAGGAGACAAGAATTTGTCATTAAAAGGTCTGAACCTACATGAACAAAGCAGTCGTACTGGTGCTTGGATTTTGAAATTTTTGTTTAAACATGATATACACCCAGCAACTCATTTTCATAGGTGGCCAAATCAGCAGTTACTGTACTACTGCAGGAGATAGGAATTCCCCCTCCTCCTCATTGGCAGTCATGTGGAAAGTCATAATTAAATACTGGTGCTGATAATAACTGTTATACGCAGATTATTTTAGTGCACATAAAAATGGGAAGAAG
>NW_010284307.1:0-1034 GCF_000690775.1 Eurypyga helias
ACGCAGAAATCTTTGCAGGAGAACAACAACAACTTGTTCATTGATGAAAGACACCTGGTTTCTTGAGCATCCTTGTTAGCCTCATACAATATTCCTGCCCCACTGAAAACCTCCACTAAAGTCAATTAGAGTTTGAATGCCTGCAGACTGCTGGATTGAGCCTTTCTTGGGTTTATACCATTATTTAAATTCTTATTTCTTTGTGCTAGACCCTCACAGGACCTTCCGTAACTCTTTGAAATATTAATTTCCTTAATCAATGTTGGATGATAATCAGGTGCATGACATAAGCAGAAGACTACTGATTGTTAAAAATAATTTAAAGTCATGGTAGTTGAAAAGAAATTTCTTAGTTATCATTCCAATGGATCTAATCCATTACTAGCTAGGATACAACATCTATCATTACTGCTTTCAATCAGCAGTGTACTGAAGAAAAAAAAAGACAAGAAGAGATCTCCTGGTGTTCATTTTCATATATAGTTAAACAGCCTAACTCTTTTCCAGTTAATTCCTATCACATTGTGAAACATGTTCTTCTAAACTGAAAATAGAGTTAAAAAATACACTGAATAAACTTCAAGTTTTATTTAATGACATATTAGAAACTTAAGAAAATGGGATTTTGCACAAGAACTCATGTCCACACAGAAGTATTTATGACATAACAAGTGGTTATTATGTATTGTTTATATAACAATTATGTATTATTTATATTACAAAGACTTTTGTAAAGTTGTTGGGAGCTGCATAGGAGAAATTTCTCACCAAGAGGGAAGGAAGATAAAAATTTGTAATGAAAGTTTAATTTTGGTCTATTAAGTTGTGAAATTTATACTCATTCATCTCAAAGTTAAAAATTTGGGGTGACTTTAGATTTTGTAATCTATTTGCCTGTGGAATCAGTGCAGGACACCACATCAAGTGATTCAGATTCAGGCTTTCGAAGTAACACCTGATAGCTGCAGTTAAGTGCTCTCTGTTTGCATGAAAGAAGTGTGAAGAAACCCATTAAACAAAGGGAGAAAAAGTAG
>NW_010284308.1:0-1034 GCF_000690775.1 Eurypyga helias
CCACCCAAACCGGTCTGGGATTCTTCAGTTGCTTTCATAAAATAACTTGCTACACAGCCTTGAGTTTTGACACAAACTTCCCCAAATGACCTCTTGAAATCAAAATCTCTCCCCAAGGATGCGTGAGCCTTTCAGGATCCGCTGCAAATGAACAACATCAGCAGCATGACTTGTCGACTTTTTTTGTTTGCCTTACGTAGTTGTCTGTTCTCTCTGTTGCAAAGGTCGAGGCTGGAGTTTCGTTATGGACACGGCATTTGCTGTGTGCTGCAAAGATTACTCATAGCATTATTACTTGGTGGCTAGGGCTTGAAAGAGGGTGTGAACTCATTTCGACTGAAGTGACTAGATAAGTCCTAGGCAACAATTGGAATGTTTATAGGAATTTTTTGGAAAACCTCCAAATAGACTCTAATTGCTCCAGGTTCCTTTCTAACCTTTCTTTTTTTTTAGTATCAATTTGCTTGTGCTGTCATTTTACATTTCCTAAACAAGACCTATTAAAAAGACTTTAAAAAAGCCATTATTTATTTACAGGTCAGACAAAGGAGTTTTATTATATACTGCAGACATAACTGTAATTGATGTGTAACTGATACAAGCTCAGAAATCAGTTGTGTATTACTCTGGCCTACGAATGAGCCAGTGATAGTTGTAAAACAAAGACTTTATTAAACCTACCCAACAAACCACCTTTGAGCCTGTTTATTAAGAGAATATGCTTAAAAATACAAAGGAGTGCTGACTTCTGTGTACTTCTCATGCAATTTGTGGTTTATAGGTGCTTTCCCTCTTGTTTCGCAGAACAGAGAGGGTCCAAAGAATGCCACAGGGTAAAAACTGTTCCAAGGAACGAGGGCAGCTAACTGAAGCTGACAAGTGTGTTAAGCCAGGCTGGGTTTCTCCTTTTCAGCTATTGTAGTATCTTTATAATTAGTACTTTGTAATAGATCTTTCAATAATTGGCCATCTTTATAAATATTTTTAAAAGAGCTTTGCTTTTAAAGGATCTGTTCCTGGATTTAAAGCAGTTT
>NW_010284309.1:0-1037 GCF_000690775.1 Eurypyga helias
CTCCTCTCCTGTTTGCACACTCAGTAGTTTAACTTTTTTTTTTTTTACCCGAAAACCTTTGAGAAGCTCCAGAAGAAACCTCAGGCAGAAATGTCAGCATTTTGTACAGAAAAAAAAAAAAGGCATCCTTTACCGAGCTTCTTCGCTATGAAATACACGGGGGGATGGAGGAAGGAATAAGCTTAATAATAACACCGCAAAACCTGTGCATGCACGTTACTGTCCTGCTGCAGCTCACTTTCCCCATACTGAAGCTGCACCGAAATCGGTCTTTCCATCAAAATGCGTCTACCGGCCTTCTTTTTTTGTTTTGTTTTCCTTATTTCTAGAAGAAAACGCTGGCTCCTCTGGCCATGAAAAAAACACCGTGTCAATCGCCATTTCAGATTTTTAAAAAAACATGTTCAGCTATAGGAATTCCTTGGAATTCGTTACACTCCACCAGACAAGGCTACGCCTTGCCGATCCCAGGGTAAGGTAAAAATGAACGTCCCTAAAATAAGAAGTTGTAAAAAGAAAAGCGACATTTACATTTGAATATCTAACTTGAACAGGATTACAATTACAATCGTAAAAGATCGTGCACTTTTGTCTTTAAAACGCCAGCCTATGAACAGGCAGTTTCCCGAGGATGTAAACACAGCAGTTTTAATCGCGACGGTCTCTTGGAATGAAGGGAAATGAAGGAGTTATAGCAATTTTTTTAGACGTTTGATCAAAATATTTTTGCCCGGAGAACGCTTGCCAAATGAAAGCAAAATGGAAATGATGGGCGCTGTAATTCGGCGAGCAGTTTTGTGATGGAAGGAGCCCAAGTCGCTAGTCTCTCGGGGCAGAGGGTCCTCGCTCCCCCGGGGGGGTTGGAACGGTCCTCTGCTACGGGGAGGGGGCACCGGGAAAGAGGTTTGATGGAAAATTACTCGCCTAATACATTTTCCAACCGAAACACGGTGCTCTGAAGTCACCCAGACCATCTACATCGCCTGTCTGCTCCAAGTTAAGGGATCTCCCCCCGCTCGAGGGTCCAGGCGAGCCGT
>NW_010284310.1:0-1035 GCF_000690775.1 Eurypyga helias
AAAGAAGCCTCTACAATCATGTACCTTGCAAAAGAGGACAGGAAAAGAACTGAAGAAGAGAAACACAGTCTAATGTTGGACAAGCATCAGAAAAAATTGGAAAAACAAACATTTACGGTGCCCTCATTATGTAAAGATTGTACTTTAGGCTTGCCCATCTCCCTGATTATGCCTATTTCCAGTCCTGAAGACTTGCCCGACATTAACTAAATCACACTAAAAGATTAGTTACTCAGTTCATAGACAAGCTGTGTCCCCACTGCACAAGGAGTTTCTCACTACCACTTTAGCTTCCCACACAAGGTTTTCCCTCCTGTTCTACTGGTATCAGATTTGCAGGTGCAGTACCAGGGGGCAGAGGCTTTGCAAAACCCGGATCTCACTGCCCAACTCACAGACATACGAGACAGGTATCCAAGTGACTTGTTCAAAGGACCATGGTTTCCCAGTTTCATTACACTTTTAATTAATTTCTGCATTATTCACCAGCTGCTGCATTCCCTGGACAGGGACTGCCAGTGACTGACACTCCAAGAGCTCCTCCAGGCACCCACCTCCGGCTCCCATCACCACCTGGACACTGATCTGGTGCTGACCAAGAGCCAAGTGGCTCCTCTCCATACTTTGCTGGGGATATGACAGCTCTGCATGGCATAAACCTCCGGTACCACTCATCCGAGCGCCCCAGTGCAACACGGGAGGACAGGACAAGGCATTTAGAAGTCACAATCTTGTGATCTGCAAATTAAAGCTTTGCTTTTCATGGCTGCACCATCAGTCGGCCTCCAGAGGCAAGCAATACGCACAGCACTTCTGCCCAAAATTAAACACAGCCTTCCTCCTTTCCAGCTCAAACCAACCAGCCATTGGGGTTTCCAATGTCAAAATAATGTATTTCTATGTAGTTTCATGGGCAGATGATCCAATTTTTGTAAAAGTAGCCGATTGCCCTGTAGCCATTTCATGATGACGCCAGGTCTCCGCAGATGCTCAGAGCTGGAGTAGATCAAGAAAGAGTTGGGAGTACTGAAAGAG
>NW_010284311.1:0-1037 GCF_000690775.1 Eurypyga helias
TAGTTTGAGTTGGTTAACATTCCATTAAATAAACAAATAAATCATGTTTGTAGTCTGTTAGTCCGTCTGGATTGGTTGGGTGGGGTTCTGCAACGCCACCCCTACCTTTTACCACAGCAACTACTGTTGGTTCTAAGTAGAGGTGGTTGTGTCAGCCCACCATTGTCTTGTATTTCCACTTGCCCTAAAAACCCCTTTCACTCCACACCTTGGTGAATGTTAAGAGGCACCAGCAGAATTTTATCAGGTTTTGTGCACATTTTTTGGTACCATTTTCTTAAAAAAAAGAAAAAAATATCCCATTTTAGTTTGTTAGTTGGTCGTGCTTGATTTTGTGAGGTTCTGGGACATTTTTACCAGGGCGTTGCTGGCAGGATAGCAATAGGGGAATTATTATGGAGACAGGAATGTGCCCCTTCCCTTGGTATGCAATGGGAAAAGGAGCCGTGGTACAACCCCTCTCTAGTCATAGAAAGAACAATGCCACTGAAATTCTAGGGATGGCAAAGGAGATGTGTGCCATGGTGGGTGCATCCTTGACTCAGGCACGAGATCACCAAGATTATTCAGGAAAATTAGAGGATAACGTAAAGAAACTATTAGGCTCTTTAGAGGCAGAACTGAATTGAGAATGACAGAGAACATGTCTGCTAGAACCAAAAATTGAAATTTTCCGAGCACGATCCCCCCCATGTCATCCAAATCCCAAACTTAATGGCAGGTGCAGACCCCGAGGCTCAGGACGGAGACATCTGGGAGACAATGATGAAAACAGCTCTGGAGAAGCGGAGGACTTGCAGGAAAGGGATATGCAATCCTGATAAAACACAGAGGCACCCTGGCTGGCATGGGGACAACCCCAGATCACTGCCCCACCACCCCCTGGGCAGGAGCCCCGCACAGTGAACGGCGAGCTTCCGCGCACGCCGGGCTGAACGGAGGGGGAGCATGTGGGGGGAGTTTCTTTAACGTGGGGAGAGCAGACCTTCTCCGCGGTGGTTTTTGGGGACCAGCGGTAGTGACGGACCCGCAGGCCA
>NW_010284312.1:0-1035 GCF_000690775.1 Eurypyga helias
GCAACAGAATTATTTCCAAAATTCAGATAAAGAAACTCACCTACAGATTTCAATGCTGCTCTTTTCCACTCTGTCCACTACATACGGTATGACACTTTCCATGTGTTGGCAATCCATTTGCCATGCATTCTACATTTAAACATCCACTAGATAATACCATACAAGAGACTAGCTACAACATGCAACATTTGCTATGACATACCGTGTAGCATTTGCAAAAATGGAAGGGACTAAATGAATGACCAAATTTGGAGGAAGACAGAACCCCCGGACAGTTTCTTAGCCAGAGCAACCAACAAGAACAGAAGAGCTGTGGGTATGCCTTTCAGAACAGTGTCCTTAGACCAAAGTTCTTCAGCCCTACGGTTATATAATTTATTTTCTGCCATACTAAAATACCTGAATTATCAGTGGTTCCAATAATTTCTCCACTGTAAACGTCTGGATCTGCAGATCCCGAGGATCAATTTTCAGCTTAATGCTTGGCACATTTGCTGACATTTCACCTAGGTATAAAACAAATAAAATTGCAATAAGCAATTATTAGCCATGACCACAAGTCTCATTGCCCCTTGTGAGAGCCCAGAGACTGTCTATGGGGATTATATATTACATTTATAAGAAAACAAAAACATTAATGCTACGTGTGCAATACCTGTATCTTATTCCATGAGCCAAATTACAGCAGTCATAATAAACATGTTAAGAACAAAAACATATATACAGCAGCCTTTAAAATACCTGGCAATTAATAGTAGGAGAAAGTGAAACATTTAGTTACTTTACGCCCTGTAATAACATTTTCTAAGTGTCAAGACAGATTAAGTCTAGAAAGCCTATTACTGAAGTCAATAAGATGGAAGCAAAGCTAAGTAAGGTCTTTAAAGTGAATAAATCATTCATTAGGAGCTTGATCCAAAGTCCACTGATGTTAATTTAAGGGTTTTCACTGAGTTCACTGGGCCACGGTTCAGGCCTTTAGCTGTGGTGAAATGTGTGTGTGCTAGCAAAGAATTATAACTGTGCTTTAGCAGG
>NW_010284313.1:0-1017 GCF_000690775.1 Eurypyga helias
AACTAACGAAAGTTGTAAGAGATACCGGTTTAAGAATTGGTAACTGAAAGAAGTCTACTAGACATCTTCTTCTGAACTCAGAAATCTACTTGGACTGTTAGTTTTCCAGAGGGTACTGCCTCAAACATGTGAAGTGCAGATAATAAGATACACCACACTTTTTTTGTTTGTTGAAATAATCAACATTTTATTAAGGAGTGGTATCAGATTAATCTGCCACGACTGTATTTACTAAATTAATTCCTGAGACTTCTCTGTGTTGACCAATGCTTTTCAGATACCTATCTTTTCTTAATGCTCCTTGGCTTGAATTGAAACATTGGTTACTCAGTATTTAATGATCAACTTGAAAAGTCGGGCTGCTTGGAAGAGTATCACTTAATCATGAAAGTTCTTTTTAGAAAGAACAGAAGAACTACACTGTCGTGAATCTTGGCACCTATAGTCTGCATCTGTGTTACCAATCCCAATATACCAGACAGTATATAAATGTACAAGTAACACTGTTCATTTCCTAAGGAGTGTATAGTCTATTTTTTCTTATTTTGGTTTAAGAGCAAGTTATTGCAGTAATGGCTTCAAGAAAATTCACTAATGAAAATTATGTTGAATTTAGAATCTTGTTCTGTGCCAACCTGGGCATCTGTTCCTGCGTGTATGCAATGCTGCAAACAAAAAGACGTTTAAGCAGAGAGGAAAGGAAACTTTCTGAACCCAGCTGCACACTTTTGTGGTGACTAATACTTCTGGTGCTGCTCTTTCTTTGCAGGGTTGGGAGCGGTTGTGTGCTTAGGATACCATTTTGTTTGTTTCTCGTTTTTGTTTCTTTTTAAGATGACCAAATTCAATCTGGAGGCACAGAAAGTGGAACAGGAATTAAGAGATGAACTATCAAAGAGTGTAAGTAAGGAAGTAAGTGATGCAGATAGACGACACATCATGGACCTAGAGAAGCATGAGATGGAGCTCAAAATTGAAGTATCAAAATAAGTGCTGAAGTAGAAAGTTTCAAAAGCA
>NW_010284314.1:0-1037 GCF_000690775.1 Eurypyga helias
GTGTTCGCATGGCCTTGCTTTCTTAAAGCCTTTGACATAGCCCTGCCTTAGCAGTTGAACAGATTGTGCCGAAAGCTCCTGGTGTGGAAGCCTGTCAGCTACTTGTGCTGTCACCAACGGAGTTAAAATTATATCTACAATTTGCCAGTAAGCGTCTCCAGATGAATTACATCCTTGAGTAGATCTGTGTTAGGTAATGAATATTATCAAGGGTACAAGTAGCTATGGCATTTAATGACTCACATCGCACGTAAGCCTAGCTTCTTAGCTAGTATGAATTACCAGTTAGCACTGGATGAAGGCTTAGACCATCTACTTCTCAGTCCTTTTTATCATCTTTCTGCAGATGCTAGAGCTTAAGATACAATTGATTTTTAATTTTATTAGCATTTCATTTGCAATGTAATCTTGATTAGTGAGGAGCTATGGGGATTTTCAGTTCAGAAAGAGTCATCAGATAATCTATCCCGATATAGAGTCATCACATAATCTGTCCTGATCTGCTTTATAATTTCACATACCTTGCTACAGTCAAGCTCATTGGCTTGAGTTTGATTAGCATGTATATTCCAGAGAGGCACCCAGACTTCATTTAAAAATTAAAAATCTCCTGTCATTTGTTCCAACGGTTAATTACTTTCACTTAAAGAAAAAAACAAAGAAGACAAAAGAAACCCCAGCTCTCTCCTCTCCAACCAATATTTGTTTAGCTGAAGTCCTCAGCTTTGATGCTTGCTATGCATTTTCTATCTTTCCTGAAGAGGATTTTAGTATCTAATATTTTGCCTCCAGGATGGTATGTACTTAACATAATTAAGTGACCTCAGTGCCTTTGAAATACACTTAACTGCTCATGACACTTTTTTTCTGAGCATCTAATAATTTTTGCAGCATTTAATCACTATCTGCACAATTTTCAACATGAGTCAGGATGCAAAGACATTTTAAAGGCTGATGTGATCCGTTCCAAAGCAAGCAATGAAAGTGGTTCTCAGCCTTTTTAGAATGGACCTTTTTCTTCTTTTTTTCTTTTTTTT
>NW_010284315.1:0-1037 GCF_000690775.1 Eurypyga helias
AGTACCGTTGAAATAACTGACACACTTCTGTCATCCACAGTTCAAAAGATTCACATTAAAACAGAATTTGCTAGGAAGTTCAGGCAGACTTTCAAAAAAGACAGCATGGACAGAAATATTTAAGAAACAAAAAAACCAAAAACAAACCAGAAAACATAGCCTACCAAATATGTTGGTGGAATGTCCTTTCCGGGCAATTGGTTTGAGCTCATTATGTCCCCATCCATATTGCCTATAATTGTCCCAGGCATGCTTCATCATCTGAGAGATGGAAAAAATAGGATTTGATTACATTATAAAACTACTTTGTACGAATACAATATTTTACTCCTTATTTAAAACTTCATCTTTCAGTCATCCCAGCATACAGATAATTACTTTGCCACTGTTTTTATCTGTTACAGAAATCAGATTATACAGCATGAATATATTTGGAAACAACTTCAAGTCCATTTGGCTTGAGTTACAGAGTCTAATGTGCTGCATTAGGTAGCTTTCTTGTTCCTTCTTTCTTTTCCTTAAATATATGCACAGACGTTTGAGAATTTAAGCATAAGGAATTGGTGAAATATACTGGCTAATGTCTAAGATGGTAACCAAAAGACAAAAATATCTACCAATATTTGAAGCATAAAAGGGATTTATTTACATTGGTGCATCCAAGTATGACTAAACAATTTCACAGAAGGCATAATAAATTTATTAGCAACACCTACTTGACAAAGATGTACTGTCATACAGCTTCTACCAAAAGAAATGCCAAAAGCTTTGCTCTTTAGAAAGCATAATGAACAAAGCAGTATAAAAGTATTAATATTTGCTCCACAAAACATTCTCAGCTCTTCTTAATAGATGTTTCCATTACCTACTGTAGCCAACTACACCTAAAAAAAAGTGTTGCTAACCCACAAGTATTAGTTGTGCACATCAGCCACTAAATAGTGCTTTTATGGTTTTGCTAAAACCTTTTTAAATTCCTTGCTTATGTGCAAACAGCACAAATATAACAGCAACCAAATTGCAAAGCAAATGCAGTT
>NW_010284316.1:0-1025 GCF_000690775.1 Eurypyga helias
CTGAACAAGCCCAGTTTTCTCAGCCGTTTGGGATGCTCTGCAGTGCGTTCCAGCGGCATGCAAGCCAGTGTTGGTGAGAGGGCTCTCATACTGCCTTGTATGAAGTTTTCACTCCTGTTCACTTTCCTCAGATAACGCACGTATTGTACGAGTTGTTCAGGTGGAATGTGCTGGATTGCATAGTGCAGTAGTTACTTAACAGTAAGTTTAGACTATTGAAAGCCAGCATTGACAATCTGTTGGTTACACATTACTGCTGCTGACTGGGTTTTTCCTGTTGTTTTCCTTTCACAGGAGGAATTGGATTTAGCCTGTAAAACCCCCCCATGCTTTGAGAAATTCTCAGAGATGGAAAAGATGGCAAACATTCGAGCTGAAATCGATGAGGTACAGCCTTTGCTGTTGTCAGTGTACATTCAGCACTTCAATACGTAGACATCATACGTCACCTGACAAGGCGTTGGACTGCCATGTCCTATTGGTTCTTGTTTCGGCATTATTTTTTGTAATAGTTTAGTTGTTTAACAGTTGGCACTTTTTGCCCAGTGGACTCAGCTGTCGTAAAGCAAAAACAAAATTATGAAACAAGTTTTCAGTATAACTGGAAAGAGGCAGCAGCTTGCATCTTTGACTGAAGTGTTACGTGAGGTTCTCTGGAGAAACTGAAGAACAAATAGGAACTTGTAACTTATATTCACAAAAATATGTTTCTTTATAGGCAACTAGACCATTTTTGTTGGCTAGCAAGAGTCTCTTGCTACTTCAGTCTCTTCCCACTGCCTGAATTAGCTGTTGGCCTGTATTTTCGTGACGTTTTCTGAGCATTTGCTCACTGGGACAAAACCTGCATTTATTAAATTACACAGCGTGGGCTCCAGCAGCTACAAAGCCTTACTCAAAAGCGGTGTGACAAATTGACCGTTCACTTTTTTGGAGAAGGAGTTAAACAGCTGGCATCATCCTGTATTGACCACCAGAAGGAAAGAATAGTTTCTTGTTCCAGAAGGTACAAACAGCTCCCAGTA
>NW_010284317.1:0-1037 GCF_000690775.1 Eurypyga helias
GGTGCATTGCAGGTTCAGAGCCATCCCCAGAAGGATGTCTCACTATAGCGAGTCCTGCAGACCCTGCGGTGTGACCTGCCCTCAGCCGATTGCCGAGAGCTACAATGAGCCATGTGTGCAACAATGCCCTGACTCCAGAGCAGTGATCTTTCCCCCCCCGGCCGTGGTGACTGTCCCAGGCCCCATACTCAGCTCTTTTCCCCAGGAGAGCATTGTGGGATCTTCAGGCCCAGCGTGGTTGCGGAGCTCCTTTAGTTCCCAAAGCTCCCGGGGCTATGGGAGCTCCTTTGGCCTGGGGGGTTATGGGGGATCCTTGGGCTCTGGCAGCCCCCAGAATTATGGAGGCTCCTTAGGTTTGGGAGGCTATGGGGGCTACCGGAGCTCCCAGGGCTTAGGGGGCTACTCTGGCTACTGGGGCTCCCAGGGCTATGGGAGCTCCCTGGGCTTGGGGGTCTCCTCTGGCTATGGGGTCTCCCGGGGCTATGGCAGCTCTTTTGGCTTGGGTGGCTCTGGGGGCTCACTTGGGTATGGCTGTTCCCTAGGTTATGGAGATGGCATGGGCTATGGGGGCTCCCTAGGCTATGGGGGCCATCTAGGGTCCAGCCGCTTTGGCAATTTTGGGAGGTCCTATAGCTCTGGCTTCTCCTCCTGTGGCATGGGGTATTACCTCCCTGGCACCCAAAGGTGGGGCAGGTCCCACCGTGGGAGCTGTGGGGTTTTCTAGAGTCCCCAGGTTGGTGCTCAGGACCAGCAACAGCCCTGAAGCAAGGACCATGGCACGAGGACATAGAGAAGAGCCACGGGGACCAGCAGCATGCATCAGCTGCCCTGGCCTGGGGACAGGAGCTGTGAGTGCCCAGCAGACCACTACCCTGTGCCACCATGTGCCCTGGCTGCGTGGCTGAGCCTCGCTATGCCCTGCTCCCCTCCACCATCTCGGCTGTCCCCTGGGTCCTGAGCAGAGCACTGGTACCACAGCATCACACATTTCCCCTAGTATTGCCTTGATCTTCTGTCATTGGCTGCTTCTCTCTCAT
>NW_010284318.1:0-1038 GCF_000690775.1 Eurypyga helias
CACTTTTCCACCTGCCCTCTAACTCCAGCAGTAAAGAGCATTACTTTTCTGCCCCAGTAGTTGTCTCTGGCCCTTGCCCATGAGGCAGCAGGGACGGAGCGAGCACCTCACTTGCGGGGAGCTTGCGGGCTGCTCAAAGGCATGGGCTGCCTCTTTGTCCCTCTTCCTTCAGTGCTGTGCTTTCACAGAGAGGAAGCCTCTCACACCAGGTAGATCGCATCGCTACGGGCTCCAAACCCCAGTGAAAGCCCTGGGAATCTGGCTGGGAAGTCAGCAGGCATTCAGCAACACTGACAAAGTGTTTTGAGCTTAGAAAACAGGAAAGGGGTGCAGCTACCCATTCTCCATGCACAGGCTGCGTGCAATCACGCTGGGACCGGCTTACCCATGGATGTTAAGGATAAGCCCCACATCTCACGACTTTCCACCTTTCTTTGGCATCTTTTGCGTATTCTCCTTGCAGGAAGGGAACCTGAAGCAGCATCTGACCCTGCTAGTCCCACTGGGCACCTCTGAAATGAGAGCAGCACCAGAAAGCACGTACAGCAGGCTGGAACTGCGAGCGCAGAAGACACACAGCAAGCAGGAACACGGGCCTTGTGTTTATAAAGCTGGAGAGAGCGTTTCACGTGTCACTGCGATGCAATATTGCCAGGTTGTGTCCCTTCCCTCTAGCTTGCCACAGCGCTGTGTAAGGCAGGATCAGCGCAAAGGACTTGCCAGGGAGCCTTAAAAGCATAATCTCTCTGATCTGTAAATGGCATTTCTGCTTCTAAGTCACCCAAGGGATTCTAGGAATGGCACTGAGCGTGTTTTGCAGGACAGCACTGCAGGAGAGAAAAGGCGACAGCAACGTGGTAAGAAAAACAAGGATCCAAAACTAAACAGTTCACATCAAAAAGAGTTTAAGAAACAGCTGCATTTTCCTCAGGCATCAAGAAATCCTTCCGCCCTTGCCCCACAACCCTCTCCCAGACATGCAAAATCTCTGCAGTGACAGTCTGCTGGCAAGGGGCTCCAAATCTGTCCTCCAGCTCC
>NW_010284319.1:0-1036 GCF_000690775.1 Eurypyga helias
ACATATGCTGAAATTGGTTTATGCCCATACCTTGACCCCAAAGCCTCTTTCTCCTTGGATTGTCTTCCCACATCCCAACTCTCGTATCAACTCCAGGCAAATCTCCATCTGCTATTGCCAGACCCTGGGTTGGACCTGTCTGAGCCCATCAACCGTAGGGCAGCTACACCAGCACACACAGCAACACTGTTTATCACCATAGAAATTCCAAGTTACAGCACTGAAGAGGTTACCAGTTGGTAAGAGCACACCAAGACAGTCTGCAGGAGCTAACTTCAGCCACCCAGGCTACAGAAGCACAGCACCCAGAGGGCCCCAGCGCTCTCTCACTCCAGCCTCCCTGCAGCGCCTGTCACTAGAGGTAGAGCCTGGGTAACCCCTGCAAAACCTGCTCCCAGCCCAGAGGGAGGTAAACTCCCTTCGCCAGGGCCTTAAACACCCAGGCAGCAGCCTGACAGGCAGCAGGGAAGAGCTGATGCAGCCCCATGAAAGGAAGCCACAGAGACCCTGGTGATGGAGCAGAGGGAGACCCCTGCTCCCTGCAAAAAGTGGCTTCACTTGATTCTCTTGGCTTTTGCACTACGCCCACAGTTGGCGATGCACTGCAGGATGTAGAAGGCCGCAGCCACCGCTCTCTGACCCAGCCCTGGGCTTCACCATGCTTGGAGATGGAAAAGACAAAGCAGACCACCCTTATCGCAGAGCTTGCTGCCCAGACACACAGTAGCTGAGACAGTGGAAGGAAAACCAAGCCCCTTCCAGGCTTCTCCCTCAGGCCAGGGTTTGTTAGGCCAAAGAAGGCTTGCAAGGTAGCCACAAAATAAAGCAGCAGCCTTCTCCCGCAGGGGAGACCCACACTTTCAAAAGAGTGCCCAGAAGCCAAAATGCACACCACCACAGATGCTCATGACATGGACTCAGAGGAGGTACAGGGCTTACATCACTGCCTGCTCTCCATTCTGGGGCTGTACATACCCATCCCTGCTCCCACAGGGACCAACAAGCCACTCTTCCCTTACCAACACCCTCTCCACCC
>NW_010284320.1:0-1037 GCF_000690775.1 Eurypyga helias
TCCTGTGATTCTATGATTCTGAAATGTAAACCAGAGATAACAGCTGAGGTGGACATCTTGGCGTTTTCTAGGGTAATTCAGTCTGCAAGAAAGTTGCTTTCTCTTTCTGGGCCATGGGAAGCTGCAAGTCACCAAATCACAAAAGCTCTAAAAATTGGAGGAAAGGAAGACAAAGACATAACTAGGGGAAAGTGAGTGTAGACTGGATGACTGACAGAGACCACCTGTCAGTTACTGTTTCCCTGCAAGTCCCTTGCTCTACCATCAGACGCTATCACATCGTGTGATTATTTTAAGAAATGTCTCTTTCCTGATAACTCTTACAATTCTAGAATTTAATTCCCCAGATGTTTCACAACCTTCAGCTGATTTTCAGTTTATATTTGTCAATTTTTAACTATTTATTTCTGTCCTATATTTTCTATAAATAGTATTTTTTCTTTCCCTGGTATTTGCCTTTGTCACATAATCTTCAATAATATGCCCTTTCAGTTATTGCTTTGCCGGCTTAAGTAAGCAGTTCTTTCATTCCCTTCCTTCAGGACAACTTGTTTGCTGTCTTACCTTCCTCCTAAGCTTCTGGGGTCTCTTCTGGTTTGATTTCATCCTTCCTGTGTAGGAGTGACCAGAGCCTTACAAAGTGTGGCAGATTGCTTCTAGTGTATCTATTGCTTTTAGCAATTCCAGTATTACTTCTAGTTTTGGACATTTTCAAATTTCCATTACTACAGCACTACTTTATTCTGCCAAGTTCCCAGAGTAACTAATGATTAAGTCAATACTGGTGAAGACTGGAGGGACTACTAGTGCCATACGAAGTCAGTTCTCATTGCTATCCTGTCTGGTGCTTCTTGCATCACAAATATTAGCCACCTCTCCTTTCATCTCCATGTTTGTGTCACATTTTTTCAATTAACCTCCATTTTGCCAGTTTAACTGAGAATTTCCATTATATCAGCATATCAGATATTTCACTGAGGCCAGAAAAAATTGATCTCTATATATCTATATCTATATGTATATCATAGAATCATAGA
>NW_010284321.1:0-1034 GCF_000690775.1 Eurypyga helias
TTGTCACATCACAGGCCTGCGATGTCTGACAGCGTAATTCAACAAATTGCTCCCTCTTGTCGCTTTATAGCCCTCCTGTTGTCACAGCATTGCCTCCAAAGCTTCCCGTTTCCCCTACAGAACAAGGTTATCCCAGCATTTATATGGCAAACAGGTTTGCCTGATGCTTTACAGTCACCTAAGGAACAGATCAAGCCCTGCAGGGTTTACAGTGCTATTGGTTCAGGTGGCTGTGCACTTAGAAAAATCCCTTCTCCAGGCACTGCTGCGGTCCCCCACACCCCATGCACTGAGCCTGACAGCCCATTTTTCATTGCCCTCCAAATCCCAAACTCCAGAAGTTCCCATTCTCCCCTTTCTCCAGATCTCTGTGTGCCCAGGCACTTCACAGCTTCAAGCATCCACTGAAATCCTTGCTTTACTGCCTGGACTGTGCTCCATCCCAGTTCAGGCAGGCACAGCCCTCCCCTTCTACTGCCCAAGCATCGCTAAGTAACCACCAGCACTGGGCTCACGTCCCTCTCCCTCCTCCTGCTTGCTATAGCCACTTTCCTAGCTCCCCCAGAGAACAGAGCTCAGCCGACAGCATGCAGCTTGGCTCATTTTCTTCCAGAATGAAGTTGCATCCCAGATCCAGGGGTGATCCCACACCTTTCACAAGACCAGGTGTGCTGTGACAGTCCAAAACCATTTCTCACTAACACAGTATCTAGTCCCCAACTAGTACCCCCCGGCACACAGTAACAGACCAATTGTTAGATAAGCAGAGATTTCCCATTACTTCCTAGCCAGGAGGGGCGTGTTTTTATACAGCGGCTGTCCAGCCGGCTCACTAGAGCAGATCAGTGGCCGACACTCCACTCGCTTCCCAGCACTTGCTGCCAGATGACATTGGAACAGATTTTCCAGGTCAGAAAAATCAGAGCCAGGTAAGATTCATCTGCTTTTAATGTCCTGCCTCAACAACTCCTTGTGCGAGGACTGCGCGGTTAAAGCCAATCCTAGTTTTAGTTCGGGATGTCCCACGTGGGCTT
>NW_010284322.1:0-1038 GCF_000690775.1 Eurypyga helias
CTGGATGCAGTATTCCAGGTGGGGGAGTCTCATCCTGCTACTCCTTCGGAAGAGACGCTGGTAAAGCCTGTTTTGGGGAACACTTAGTTAAAGGTCTGATAGCAATGGAGTGAGAAGGCCCCTGTGAGGAGGTACAGCCAGACAAGGAGTTTCTGCCACGGCACCTTGGTTTTGGCTGGCCTTCTATATTCAGCTGTGCCTTGGATATTTCTGCAGAAAAGAATGCCAAATGCAGTAAGTCATGAAATGATTTTTATTGTTTTATTTTGTATGTTCAGGTTGAATTGATCCCTTGCTTGGAAAGCAGTGGCTTTGTCTACATTAGCAAATGGCATCATGCAGTAGGAGCAGATCTGCAGAGCGAAACAGTAACAAAAACCCAGGCAGATTTCAGGGGGGTTGCTTCAAAACAGCTTTATTCTAATCCCGTGTGAAGGATGTTTTGAAAGAAACTTGTAGCAAATCAGGAGACCAAATATTGCATGTTGAAAATGTCAACTGAACATTTCAACGTATTAGGAATATTTCAAGTTTTCTGCCAAAACAAAGGCTTCAGAAAGCCTGGCACATATTCATGAGGCATTTCAATGCTGTTGAAACTATGGGGGTTTTGTTGGCAATTGTTTCAGCTGAAATTTGATCTGGTGCTTCTTGAGGTTGTCTGGCATCCGGTTTAAATCCGTGTGTCTTGCTGTGTGCGTGATTCTTGCTTTGTTTCAAGGGGGGTTATACATAAAATCAATCTCCTCATAACCATTAAAAAGATCTTCTCATGCCTATCTCTCTGCCTGCACCAGAGAAAGGAAAAACAATGCAGTGCTGCTCTCTCAACTACCTTGCCCTGACTGCTCTGCTGCGTGACTGTGAAATCAGTCGTGACACATTTGCCGTAGCTGCAGGGAACCGAGAGAGAGGAGGCAGCAGCAAGGGCAAGACAGGCATTTGGGAGCTGAGGAAAAACCTAGGGATCACATGTGGGAGAGCAACCCAGCTGCGGTGAAAGGAGTGCATGGGAGGCTTGTGCCAGTTCCAACCCCC
>NW_010284323.1:0-1038 GCF_000690775.1 Eurypyga helias
TATGTGGAAATTCCAGCTTAATACAAATCAAATCCCATTCCCCAAAGGGAGAAACACCACTAACCTCACTGAAACGGCACAGCCACGGCCAAGACCTCTCCAGGGGGTGTGGAGCAGCAGCTACAATGGAGCTGCTGGTTGTGGGTATCCCAGGACTCTGGTTGCCTAAGGCTATGGAGATGTTCATGTTCTTGACTTTTTACTTCCCTCCCAAGGGAAGAATGAAATTCAAACCAGCCTCAGCTAGCTGTTACCAGCAGCATGGACTGCCGAGAGCCTCGTCGGAGCTGCCTCCTCCGGTCCCCTCCACAAGCCAGATCCCACTTCTGCCTTTCATGTGCTGGTCTCCCACCCACTGGTTTCCTCAGCATGGCTCTGACCGTGGGGTAAAGGGACTGACAAACTGCAAGAGGGACTGTTTCCACTTAGTGCAGACACAGAGGGCTTCGGTGGAGACTCGGATGCCTGTCCAGCAAAGCTGTGACACCACACAGGTCAGGTGTGTGGTCCTAGTAATCCAGGATGGCACCTCTGGTGTGAGCACCAAATTCCCATGGGCAGGCAGCGATCTGCCAATGGCTTGAGCTGTGAGAAGTTCTTCCCAAGGCCCCTTTTGAGATCATATGAATTTGGCAGCTTAAATCATATCCTCATTGAAAAGGGGGACAAAAGTCCAACTGGGACTGATTTGTATAGCAGGACTGAAAAATGCCATCTTAAAGCAAGTCATGCAGTTAGTGAGATTAAAAAGTCC
This sequence comes from Eurypyga helias, assembly GCF_000690775.1. Taxonomy (NCBI): domain Eukaryota; kingdom Metazoa; phylum Chordata; class Aves; order Eurypygiformes; family Eurypygidae; genus Eurypyga; species Eurypyga helias. Next base: position 755 of record NW_010284323.1, read on the forward strand.
CAGAAGTAGCACAAATTAAAACAATCAGACTTTTCACATACGTGGTGACTTCCAGACAAAATACTTCACAGACTTTCAGGCTGATTCTTTGTCCCATAATGTGCCATCAAAAGTGGCCAAGGTATGAAAAAGGAGTAAAAGAGTGAGGGAACCAGACTGGTATGTTCATCAGACTGAAGAACCAGCTGTGGTTAGCTTAGCAGCAGAAAAGAGTTGTGGACATCAGCTAATACCTACTCCTTTTTCTGAAGTGGTAAGGATGGCAGGTAGTGACAGGACAAGGG
>NW_010284324.1:0-1038 GCF_000690775.1 Eurypyga helias
GACTTGTGGGTGTCTAAGTGGTGCACCAGGTCACTAACCATTTCCCCTTCCGTGGTCATAGTAATGGTAGACTTGGATCTTATATGAAATAGCCACCAGCAAGAAGTGATAAAAACATACAGCACAGCCCACACACAGAGATGTGCTGACAGTTGATCTGAGTGCCAGAACGGACAGAGCATGTGGCTTAAATCTGCAGCGTTAAGAGACAGATTGTATTGCCAGATGTTTCAGAAATTACTGCCTACTAGGCCTCAGTTATGCAACTTTGGGAATGGGAGATTACTTTCCATTCACAGCAAGAGTTAGTCCTAATCATTAGAATTTAAACAGAATTGCTAATGTTGACTGGAACCAACCTAGTGCAACTTTCCTTTGATAACCAGTTGTTGGTCAGGTGCTGTTCTGTCTGGCAAGCTGCAGGGGTCCACGTTAGCAGGACTTGTACTTGCACCAGGTAAAACTGCTGGTCAGCTGCAAGATTCCTACATGAAATAATGTGATTTTTAGTAAAAAGGCGTGGGTCAGATTTTGTTTCAGAACATTGCTCTGAAACATCCATAGCTTGATCAAATATAAATTAAGTTTTGTAGTGTTAAATTGCACTTTTCTAAATGTCATGAAACTGACTTCCTCCCTACAATTATAAAAGTATTAGTGCAGCAAAATACACAGGGTGAAAGAAGGGCTTAAAATGGAAAATTTAGGCTATGCTACATATGCACACAACCAACTTTTCATATAATTTGTCTCGGTACACTTAGGGGGGTCAGAAGGGAAGAACATAAAGGCCACGTATGGCGCTTCTCGAGTGCCACAGGCCAAGCTCCAAGCCCTGGAGGTACCTCTGTATTCAGTAGTTACTTACTGAGGTGGCTTAGTTCAGGCATCGCATTTAGTGACCACGAGTCCCAACTATGTTTTGTCACTCGTGAAACACCGTTAACCGTGATCATTTACCTCCATTAACTCGTCCAAAGGGAAATGACCATGACACAAATCTGTGGGTAGGCTTGCTGCTTGGACGAATTTTTTTTT
>NW_010284325.1:0-1039 GCF_000690775.1 Eurypyga helias
CCCACCGACCAAAAAACAGCACAGCTGAGATGCAGTGAGATCTCTTCTTTAACATGTATCACCAATACACTCCTTTAATATATGGTAATTACACCTTGTCGGATACAGCAGTGGTGACTGAAGGTAATGTGAAATCAGAGACGAAATCTAGTCCTGTGAACAACTGCTACTGGGAGATGGTTGATAGGTAATAAAGGAACCATATTAATAAATATAGTTCCAGAAGGGATTCACAGACCTGACCAATGCCTAGAAAATTGTTTTCTTCTCTGAAAAAACACTTTACTAAGGATTTATGAACAAATAGGCAAAGCTTGAACTTTCAGCAATGTTTTTTACAGTAGAACTGTATTTCACATGTCCACGGGAATAAGTGTTTCTGTGTAGCTGAAGAAAAAGAAGGCAGTTCCCGAAAGAAGAAAATTCAATTTACGCTAAAAAATCCCTCCAGATTATGTAAGTGATTTAGCCAACTTCATTCTCCTGAAAGCATCACAGGAAAAAAAATCCTTAGCCTTATGCAGGGTTGAGAAAAGCATCCTAACTTTTTATTTATTCTGGTCCAGATTCACCAGTATCTGTCTGCCAAATGTGCATCTTGTTGTGGAGTAATGTATTTTGGTTAACTAGAGATTGAGTTTGTTATTTTTTTGTAAAAAATTTCCATAAAATCCATACTTTTCCATTAAAAATATTCTGCAATAATAAGAATTATGCAGACTGTAAGCCTTAGAACTTACTGTGGTAGGACAGAAACAATATTAATGTTTGTGCACAAATGGGTACTCACTTCAGGGCCTGGTTCACCAGAAGGTCCATCTTCCCCTGGTGATCCGGGAGGTCCTACACCTGAATCGGGTGCTGGCTTTCCTGGAAGACCAGGCAGTCCTGGAGGGCCTGGTGGCCCAGGAAGACCCTGGATAAATCAGCAACATTGTTAAAAATGGCCCTAGCCAGGCTGATTTATATATGCATGGAACAGGAGAAGCTCACACAGACTGCTCAGGTTCATAAAACTCTCAGCTTGGGTTACCCTTCT
>NW_010284326.1:0-1039 GCF_000690775.1 Eurypyga helias
AAACCAGAAGATAAATCTGGAGGACAGCAAGACTATTTATGCCCATTCCAATACCGCCAAGACAAATCTGGTGAGGAGAATGCCTACCTGAAAAGGGGAATCCCCACCACCGAGTAAATGTCATTAAGATGTACAAAGATCTGAAAGAGGAAAAAAATAACATTAGGAACCCTCAACCTGGAAAGACAATAGCTTTGACTCATTCAAACAAGACAAAGATGACGTTTCTACGAACTTCTGATCCTAGTTTGTAAGAGCAAAAATACATGCTTTAGAAAACTGTGATTCATTGGAAATAATCACACTTGGTAATGTGCATGCAACTTTAAAGAGGATTTTGTATGTAAGCAAGCTGGAAGGTAACACTGTCAGACACTCTGTAAAGGAACCAATTTTTGTACTATTAAATGGATATTTTTAATTAGAAAACTGCTTAAGCAGAAGAGCATTCACTATATACTGATGCTCAGCTATTCACACTCACTTTTTTCTTAAAAAACCAAAAAGTGCCACTAAGTATTTCCGATGGGAGGCAAAACTGGGTAATCCTTCCAGAAATACCAGCAGCTCGAAGCAATTGCCCTCCTGTCCCATAGAGAGCATTGCAAAAGAAGACTGACCTCCCCAACAGGTCTTGCATGACTGCAACCCCACCACAGGAATCTCAAGGAGGAACAACTGTTGAAAACTCCAGGTCCTCAGCACTTGGTTTCAGAGCAAAAATCTGGACAAGAACAGGAACCCCACCTGAGGCTCAACCAGAGGGGAAACCAGAGCCAGGAGATGAACGCGAAAGATGGAGGCCTCAGACCTCCCAGGGTCAGTGCTGAGAGCAGCTTCCACACACTAAGCATGGGAGTGGAGAAACAGCTTGTCAAGCACAATGATCCAAGGTCTCCAGGCAGGGTCAGGGTCTAGGAGGAGGCTCTTCCATAAAACAGCATTCTTAAGTCAAATTCCTCCAAAACATGACCTTGCTGTTCACTCTCTTGCCCTAGAGGCGAAAGCAGTTGCCCAATGGCTCAGGTGATCTCCTTTT
>NW_010284327.1:0-1040 GCF_000690775.1 Eurypyga helias
CAATAGATAATTTAAAAAATGAGCTCGGGAATACAGAATTTATCAGGAACTCATTTGGGGTAAACGTCAGCTCAGCCTCCATGTTACACATTACTCAGCTTCAGGTCTTCAGATACAAATCCAAATTCACCAACCAAGGCTTGGGAAATGGTGTTCAAAACACAAAGACGACATACCCTAAAAGAAGAAATGCTCCCAGAACCTCCATCAGCTTTTACAGATGGGGCAAATCTAGCAGGAGTCGGATCAGCACAGTGCACTCAGCTGTGAGATGTCCCAGGCAGCAGCCCGGAGGAGCAGCTGATCTGTGCTTAGTTCCAAGGTGGTTTAACAGTAGATGTTGCATGGACAAGGCCAGTACTCACTCCCGGGCGTGAACTTGGCCCTGAGATGCAATGGTGTCCCACCTGAAGGACCTGGGAAGGTAACCTGCGATAGACACTCACTTGGCGCTAACCTATTAGCTTTCTGCCTCACGCTGTAGCATGTGCACCGACGTGAGGTCTTCCAGGGGCTACCAGCGTTATTAGGTGTACATATATACACGGGGGGTTGGGGTTTTGTAAGTTTGTATATACATGAGTTTTCCCGTACTGTCATGGGAATAGTCAGTATAGACAAGAACAGCCGCCTCCACCTCCGCAGCCGTCCGTAAGCTGAAAGCCAAAGATGCAACAAAGATACTACAGCGATGCACCTCTCTGCCCAGCAGAAGCTGTTGTAAGATCACACCAGTTACTCCGGGTACAGAATACTGCTGTGCAAGCAACCACCACGGCTTTCAGGGAATCTGGGATGTACAACCAGCCATCTCCACGAGCCCGTTTGACATGCCAGCCTGCCTGCTTCTTAAGGAGGAGAATAGATTACCTTTTACTAGGGAACAAACCCACATTCTCCGTTGACTTCAGGGTAACAAAAGAGGGTATCTGCTTCTCATCCTGAATTTTTAAACGGATAGGATGTCGGACTCCCCAGAATATTGACAAGATTCCTTCAATAAATGGCTTGCCACCTTCGTGCTGGAGGAAAAAAAAAAA
>NW_010284328.1:0-1040 GCF_000690775.1 Eurypyga helias
TTTTTTTTTTTTTCTTGCTTTTATTTTCAGCGTCTCTTATTCCTGTGCAATCTGGGTTCTTTAAGTCTCTAGGTGGACAAATGTAAGCAAGCACTGGGGTGTGAGGGCATGATATGTGGTCAGAAAAGTAAGGACCTTTGAGTATAGAGCAGAGAGGTATGAACTGAGGACCTTTCCCTTCCCTATTCCCCAAGCCTTTATTTGACCTTGAAAAAAATCACTTCCCCCTCTTTGGGTGTATCTTGTGATATATAAATGAACACGATGGTCAGCCTCTTTAGTAACTGCTTATTAATTGGCTGTTTTGCGTCTTCTATCCTTGCCTAATTACCTTGGTTTAAATGAGCGTATTTCCTAGGATATCCGTACTCTGCCGTAGAGTCTTTGCTTCATTCCTCCTGCTGGGTGACCTGTGGGAGTCCTCAGGGTCAGGCCAGCAAGTCACATGGGTGTTTCCCACAACCGCAGCACAGAAAGTATAACTTTCTGTCCCTAAAATGAACTGAAACTTGGGATGTGCATCAGCCATTAGGGGGAAAAAGACCTCCAAAACGGTCTTACCTTTTTTAAGCTGAGGCCTTGTAAAAATACGGAGTTGGGAGAAAATTACAGCAGTACTAGTATTTATGGAAGTGATTAAATATTAAAGGATTTTGAGGACACCATGATGTAAGACTTGTAGCTAAAGTATGACAAGGTAGCTGCAATGAGACTGGAGGGAACTGATTCGTGAAGTGGTTTATTAGGAGATGCAATGTGACAGACATTCACAGTAGTGATTTAGACTAAAAAAAGGAAATGTCTGTGTGTAATATAAAGCTTGGTTTCTCTCTAGATGAGGACTGTTTTCTTCTGTGTTGTAAAAGGAAAAAAATCCAGTGTGCCTGACTAATCAGGGATCCAAATGCTTTGCAAACTGTAGTCCTTGCGGGTGTTACATCATGCGTCTTGCTGAAGGATAATTGTGGCATGTTGAAACTATGGGCTGAATCCTCAGGTGATTTGTTCACTTGGGTTAGGAGCTAGGTATGTTCTTTCCC
>NW_010284329.1:0-1042 GCF_000690775.1 Eurypyga helias
GGAAATTCTCCCCTCTGGATTTCTGCATTGTTGAGTCAGTGTTGGACAGTATTCCTTGCAATGGGTTGTTCTTTGGATTTTGAAAACACGCTGTGAAAAGCAACTGGATGTTTATTGGGCTCCGCAAAGGGAGAGCTGGATGTGCAGGGGGGGCAGCAGCAGCGTGCCGACCTGGACGTGGGCTCCATCCCCAGTTCTGACCACGCGCTCACCTGCGCTCAGTGGGGGTTGTGCCCAGGAAGTGCTGGCTGCAGGAACCTGCTGCGAGGTGGTGTTTTGGGGCTGTGGAGCTCTGCCACCCCTCAGCCCTTCGTTGCTCCCCACTGACACGCTCCTCTCAGCTGAGGACTCATCACTGGTGGCAGATCTGGCCAGGACGTAGCGCCGCAGAGGGGATCTGCTCTGGGACCTCTTCCTGGTCGCATCCCTCTGGCGGAACATGGAAGAGCCATCTCCATCCTCATCTCTGTCGTCTGCCAGCAACACCTGCCGGACGTAAGTAAAAGCCTGCTGGCAGAGTGGGCACACAGCTCTAGTTGCGGCCCACTGCTGGATGCAGGCAAGGCAGAAGCGATGGCAACACGCGGGCACGCTGGCTGCATTGTTGATTTCGCCCAGGCAGATGGGGCATGGGTCGTCTTCTGGTGCCTCAGTCTGCCCTGCCTGCAGCAGCTGGCTCCCGGTGGCCATATTGGCAGAGATGATTTCTTCTGGGGCTTCCTCAACATCAGACATCAGGTCCTGCAAAGACAGACATGCGATGAGCCCAAAGGGAAGAGGAAAGCAGAGAAAACACAAGCAAGCAGTGGGAGAAGGGAGGTCAGTGCCTCCCAAGGGTCCCCTTGAGGGCTGATAAGCAGCAGCTGCAGCAGCAGCCCTGTGGGGAAGCCAGCCCCATAGTTTCCCCCCAGGAACCACATCGCCTGCCCCAGGCCCAGTGCACAGACCAGCACAGCTTGCGCTAGCAGTGGGTACCTGAAGGAGCAGGTTCTCAGGGACGACAGAGAAACTCACTGGGATTCTTCCGTGGGGCTGGTCCCTG
>NW_010284330.1:0-1042 GCF_000690775.1 Eurypyga helias
AGGGCGGCTGTGGGGTGGGCAGGCTCCGCCGGCCCCGCCCGTCCCACGGGCAGTCGCCACAAGCCACCACACAGCAGGGCCCTACTCCCGCTCCTCCTCTGCTTCTCCTCTCAGGGTCCGGCCTGGGATCTCCGCTCCAGCAGACCCTCTTTTCGGGAGCGGGCCGGGTGATGGCAAGGTGCGAGGGCTGTGGGAGGCATTTAAAAGCGACCTGGGATTTCACACTGCGGCCCTTCAGCCACGGCAGCCTGGCTGGGCTCTGAACACCCCTTCGTTTTTGCCGTCAGGATAGATGCTTTACGGTGAAGTTCTGAGTTCAGCCTCTTTTGCTTGCTTGTCACTGCCTGCTTTCCTTTCAGCCTTCACTGGTGTGTGTTCAGCCGATTCTCTCCGAGAGATGCCTAGAGCTGTCTGTGTTTACTGTTGCTACATGCACATAAATGTCTGTGTGTAAGCGGGCATAGGTACACGGGTTTATCCATATCTATATAACTTACCACAACCCACAGACTTGTATTTGAGCGCTCTTTCAGCGTGCATATGCATGCAGATATTTGCCTCCAGACAGGCACACATCATGTAGTAGACTGGAATAGATAATTCCACAGAATTCAAGAATAAACTGAGCAGTGCAGAAATCAGTAAGAAAGAAAGAAAGGTCATAGAAAAGACAGAAAGAAAGAAAAGTTGGAAAGACAGAAAGAAAAGACGGAAGAAAAGACAAAGAAAAGGAAGCCTTGCTTGACTGTTAGTGTCTGAACACAAAGTGGGGTTTTGTCTCACCAATTAATCTCCCTAGGAGCAGCAAACCGAATATCCTAAACTCGTGCTACGAGTCAAGTATGGCTGTTTCTTAAAGGAGGAAGAGTGTTTTCTTACTGTGTAAAATGAAATCAAGTTTAGTGACAGGCGTCTGTGTACAGCAGGGTCAGATGGCCGAAGAAAAATTATCTGGACACACACACACGTCGCTTTTTAGGATATGGAGCTGTAAGGAAAGGGATGTTAACGCCTGCCTCTTTTTTATTAGAAAGAAGGGGGG
>NW_010284331.1:0-1040 GCF_000690775.1 Eurypyga helias
TGTACCCTGACCTGCTTGCACAACAAATGAACTGTTTAGGCCACAATTTTCTGTTGAATTAAATAAAAATTAGTCTAAGGCAGAGCTGTAGCATGGATAACTTCAGCTTGAACAGTTTGACAAAGCTGCAAATAACTGAAAACAGGGCTTTCTCATGGAAGTGCCTGCTAACTTTAATATTTGGCAGCACCAGCAGTCACACCTATTGTAACAGCAATATTGTCAAGTGCTTCCTGATTTATTATGTGCCATTGGGATGATGACCTGTTTAGCCAAACATTTTAATATATCACTCTTGGGCAACTGACACAGATGACCAATACGGTGACATTTTTGAACACTTCTGAACAAGAGATTTATGGTGAAATGGGGCTGGCGATTATGTGGGTAATAGAACAGAAAAAGTACATATTGATGGATCATGTTCAAACCACTTTTTAGAGTGCCCTTGGGCTCAGCACTCCAGCATATTTTATTTGCTTTGACCTTTGCATAGATCTCAAATGTTGACTAACCACCTCGTGCTGACAATGTTGTTAGGTATTTTGGGGAGAATTTTGTGCAAATGCAGAGGTATTCTTACAGTATTCAAAATGCCTTAAATGCTGGAGGCTTTCGTGGAATATCAACATGGTGACCTTTGCTTCAAGGCTCTGATAGCTCAAGAAATCTCATTATAGACACTTCAGTGTAACTTTAGTTTGACTCAGTGTTGTGTTTCTTTTTAAAAAAAACAGACAACAACAAACCCCAAACAAACAACAAACCTGCTCGGAATGTAATTCAGTCCGTAAGGCTTAAGGTGTTTTATCCTATGGTTTTATGATAGCTTTCTTATTGCTGTGTGAAGTGTATTTCAGAGAATAGTAGAAAGCATTTGTAACAGCTTTTGGAAAGAGGACTAGAAACACTTGCAGTTCTGTAGGCATCCCCTGTGCTGTGGGTAATTGCTAACCTCGCAAGGATGATGCCCCAGAAAATGTAATAAGTCACCTTCACTGCCTGCAAAAGCCTTCTTCAAGAAATTACTGGAGTGGCTT
>NW_010284332.1:0-1035 GCF_000690775.1 Eurypyga helias
GGCGCACCACAGGAGTGGTTTATCTTAATTTTTCAACCTCTTCTTTGTGAAAAAAGGACAAACTTGCACACAAACCTAAAAGTAAATAAATCTCTCACCAAGGAAGACCAGAAGAGAAGATCCTTCCCTCTATGGTTACCCAGCTGCTGTATATTATACTAGACAGTGTTTATGTTCACAGACAGTAGGGACTGAGCACCAGAGAGATGTCAGTAAATAACATAAACAGTAATCAGCAAACTGCCTGAGAGAGGCCTTTCTCTTTTGTTCTGGATGTTTGAAGTGATTTTCATAGGGGGTATCTCAGTTTTAACAGTGAAACATTTATGCAGCCCCTCAGACAGTAGCTGTAACTGAAAAAACCTGTAGGCTGCTGGAAAAGATTCCGCTGCCTGTGTAGAAAAATAAAGGATGTACTTCAGAAAAATATTCAAGAAGTGGCAGATTTATTTTCTTGCTGTGTTTTGCGAATGCACAAAATAGATCCCTGCAGAGATGGAGAAGGAGATGAAGGGAAATCCACAAAACTGATTATGCTGAAACCAGTGCCGCAAAGGCATGCTTGAACGGAGAAGGGGCAGGTACTTGAGAAAGTGTGTGCATGCACACTTGTATGCTAAAACAATGGTAGGCCAAATCTCAAGAGCTTTGAGTGACTTAAACCGTATTTATTTTTGATTCCTTCATGGTGTCCCTAACCACGTGAGAGAGGGGCATTTTTCAAGAGTGAAGTTACTCTCAAATGTGCTGAGGTCCAGACCCGGGCTTCTTTGCAGCTGTTTGCCATGGTGCTTACCTTTCCACACAAATGAGCATGGCAGCCAGTATTGGAGAGGTGGAAATACATCTTCTTGGTATTAAGTGCTCTGCTTAGCTTGCTGCACCTGGCTTGGCTTTTTTCCCTAAAGCTTCTTTGGATTCTGTGGATTTAAAATTTGGACTAAATTAAATCCCTTGTATTAAACAGATGGTTTTAAGAAGCCCAAAATATTCAAGCCATTCGTTCCTCCAGCATCTTGGTGATTTTTTTTTTTT
>NW_010284333.1:0-1043 GCF_000690775.1 Eurypyga helias
GCTTTCCTGTTTTCTGCTCCGTGCTTACAGTGCAACACACACAGCGCTACCAACGCCTCAAGCATGAGGTAAACTCATTAGTGCTCGTTAACACACACCGTGCCCTCACCGAATCCTTGGCTGACGCCAGGGGCAGCCGGACACGGCTGTGGAAAAGCTGGGGGTGTTCAGCACCCGGACACGGGGCGCAGATGGATTCCACTGCTCTCTCTGCTGAGGGGGCGCAGAGGGCAGACCCTCGCAGCGTGCAGAGTGTTTGAAGCAAAGGGTGCTGAAACCCGGGAAATAGCCGTTAGGTGTTGGGTTTTGTTTGGGCTTTTTCATTAGGGGATTGGTCAAACACCAGAACAGGGGTTCAAAGAGGCCATGGATCTCCATCCTCGGAGATATCCAAGACCCTGAGCATCCTTACCTAACGGCACCTGCTCTGGGCAAGGGAAGGGGACTAGAAACCTTCAGGGTCTCTCCCAACCTGAGCTATTCTCTGATTCCAGAAACGTAAGAAAGCAGATCCCTCACTGCACTTCAGGCTCGCAGACCACGAGGGAAGTTAAACTTTCCCACAGGCAGAGCAAGTACGCGCTGATGAAGTGCAACGGACTCACCTCACTGCGGATTCGCCGCTCCCCGGGCGTCACGTGCTGGTAAACACCGACATCTTTCATAACTTCTTCCCCCAGCTGATCTTGACACGCAGCAGTAGCGTCGCTACGCACCTCCGTACCTGCCAAGCAACTCCAAGACAACTTTCTGGGTGCTCTACTGTCTCCAACACACTTCACAAACACCCATTTGCCTTCATGCCCATCCCCAGCACCGATTCTGGAGCGTGGGGGCTGATGCTCCCCCGGGGCAGCTCACACCATAACCCATGAGTACAGCAACCTTACAGCCCTGACGTGAGGGGCACAGAACCAAAACTCTGGAATACGGCAAGGAAAAAGCAACACATCGGTGACTGCGGTCAGAGCCAGTGAGTGACCCTCCTGCAGCGTCCTTCTGCCTCTGCAAACGCAGAGGGTCAGGCCCATCTCCCCAGGTGG
>NW_010284334.1:0-1044 GCF_000690775.1 Eurypyga helias
GAGTTAACTCTTTTCTGGCTGAATCAAGCACAGCGGTGTACCTTTCTTCCCCTTCTTTTTCTTCAGCGATTTGCAGCTGAAGCATATGTTTTCATGTGCTTTTTTGCTTCATGATCCTGGATGTGTATTAGTGCAAGTCAGAAACATGTTGCTCACAGGCTGTGCTCCATGCGAGGCTCAAAACCCAGGAGGCAGTTTGATACATACTGATTCTATGTTTAACAGATTAACTTGGCCCATCTGCAACTCCTGAGCACTGACACTAGCTGAGGAGGAACACACCGTATTCCTGAAGGGAGCTGCTAAGTCAGAAATATGACTTGTGGTCAGTTTTTTTGGTTAGGTTTGGAGTGTTGTGTGGGTTGGTTGCTGTTGGTTTTGGTTTGTGGTGTGTGGGTTGTTTGTGGTGTGGTGTTTTTTAAGTTAGGCATTCACACAGATTAACAGAAAAGGCAATGCTAGTTACATTGCCGTTAAGTTGTTCCTAGTACTATAACCTCAGAACTGTAACTGTAAATCAAAACAAATGTACCAATGTGTGGCCTTGCATTGTTAAAGGTAACTCTGTCAAGTCTGAGGTGAGGAGGTTATTGTGTTTGCAGGATGTGCATTATTGTGGGCCACAGAGAATTGTGCTGCAGGCATAGAAAACATGCAACAAAAATGGGAGACCACTCCCACTTATTTCAGGTGTGGCTGAAGCAGGGATTTGTGAGTGTGCTGCTTTGTACGGGCACTGCAGGACTAGGTAGTTTGGAAACAGATCTTCTCCTTGGAAGGCTGCTGGAGTATTGTGGCTCTTGTACTGGAAATAGCAGTGGGGCAGAGGAAACCCCCAGTAGCAGTTGGGGGAGGTGCAAGTTGTGTACTAAAGACACTTCTTTAGAGAACCCTGCATAATCACTGGCATGTTAATTGTTCAAGCCCTTGTAGGGAGAAGTTACTGTACCTTCTGGGGGTGGCTGTGCACCAGTGGCCACTGTCCGCACTCAGCCTCACCCAGGGGTATGTTCTCACTCAGATGATGTGCTGGATTCAGCCAGG
>NW_010284335.1:0-1041 GCF_000690775.1 Eurypyga helias
TTTTTTTTTTTTTCAGACTGTTAGACAATTTGGGAAAGAGATTACTATTTGCAACATGTATGTACAGTGGCTCAAACCACAGGGTTTTTGTTTGAGCTGGGATTATTCAAAAATACTGTTGCAGACTATAATAAAATAAATTCATAGCATACTGCAGGGCTGGATTGCTTACCTAAGTCCACAGTAAATGAAGATAACCTCAATTCCAGTGTACTTGCATTTCAGAATACAACTCTCGACTGCAAGTGGTGTGTATGCTTAAATTAATATTTTCAATGAAATATTCAAAAAGGAGATTTATGGGGAGTTTTAATTACTGTTCTCAGATGGAAATCATTGCAAATTGCCACCATGCCAGTTCTTATCTTCCTACTGTCTACTCGTCTTTATTAAGGATAAACCTGGTTCTTGAACATCTAGCTAATTCTCTGGTGAATTTCCACAAATATCGACTCCCTCTAAACAACAGATTAACTGACACAGCTCTTTTGATTCAAAATGTCAGCTATGAAAAATAGATGGTCACTCCATATGCTCCATCACTGTCATTCAAATGAAAAATATTTAACAGGAAGGAGTATGTTGGGTGTTGCTTACAAGAGTATCCAAGGAGTTTGATAATAACGAAAAAGCAGAGAAATGTTGTAGGATAGTGGAAAAAAGTACAACCAATGTTCAGTGCCTGCCAAACATGAATTGCCAAAAAGAGTCTATTAACCTCTACTTGGACAGCAACATTAAAAGTTAGGACTTCAGACAATACCTAGAAATGAAACCAATCCTACATGAAGAAAAATCCAGGCAAGCCGTTGTGGGGCTGTTTCATTTTAAGTATGCAGAAGTACAGGAAAGCAATGCTGACTAAACATCATGAAATCCATTATTACAGCCTGACTCCTAACTGGCAAAGTTTTGGTCCTACCGTGATGGTCAGAGATGCTGGCACCACTCCAGCCCTCTAACTTTAAACCAGACTGTAATTTCAGTGACTTCACTAACCTAGTACATATTTTCCAGCCCATGAAAATGGGGGGGGGGGGG
>NW_010284336.1:0-1043 GCF_000690775.1 Eurypyga helias
GCTCGTTGCTCATCAGCCCCTTGCAGCTGGCTGATGAAGGTGCTTATGAGGTGGAGGTGTCCATCACCGACGACACCTTCACCGGCGAGAAGACCATCAACCTCACCGTGGACAGTGAGTGCAAGGACATCCAGTGGAGACCAGGTTCTCCATGGGATGTCTTCCCTGAACACTTTTTGGGAGGGCTTTCTCCAACTTGGAGGTGTTTTTTGGGGTTCAACCACCCCATGCAGCCAAGTTATACCCCGGGTGGGTTTTGATGTCCCCCTTCCCATCCCCTGGGCCCATCCGCTCCCCAGAACACAGTGTCACCACAGTTCCCCCATTCGCCCGCAGTCCCCATCTCGAAGCCGCAAGTGCTGGTGGCCTCCTCAACAGTGCTGGAGCTCAGTGAGTTCTTCACCCTCAACTGCTCACACGAGAACGGCACCAAGCCCACCTACACCTGGCTGAAGGACGGCCGGCCGCTGAGCAATGACTCCCGCCTGCTCCTCTCCCCTGACCAGAAGATCCTCACCATCACCCGTGTCCTCATGGCTGACGATGACATCTACAGCTGCCTGGTGGAGAACCCCATCAGCCACGGCCGCAGCGTCCCTGTGAAGCTCACTGTCTACCGTAAGCCACTCATTTTCCCCTCCCTCATCCCTGGAGCTGGCCATCCCTTGCAGATCCTACCAGCTAAAATTCTGGGGGGGTTATTCCCTCTCATTCCTCTCCCCCAGGCAGGAGCTCCCTCTACATCATCCTCTCCACGGGCGGCATCTTCCTCCTTGTCACCCTGGTGACTGTTTGTGCCTGCTGGAAACCATCCAAGAAGTATGGCTGGGGGTAACGGGAGCCAAAGGGGGTTTCTCTTATCCTGTCCCACCTCATCCCATCCTGTCTTGTCTCATCCCGTTCTGTCTTGTCCCATCCCAACCTGTCTCATCTCTTCCCATCCTACCTTATCTGGTCCCATCACATCACACCTCATCCTGTCCCATCCCATCTCACCTTGGCCCATCTCGTCCCATCTCGTCCCATCCCGTCCCATCCCATCC
>NW_010284337.1:0-1048 GCF_000690775.1 Eurypyga helias
AGAACAGATGGAATCATGTCAGACATCTCATTACTATTTTAAACAAGCTTTACAGTTACTGTCTAGACCGCCGACTACAAAAGTGACCCCGTTTACCCAGAAGAGGTGCAAGAACGGAAAAGCACGACTAGTTCAGTAACCTGAAGCAGCACTTTGGTGGTGTACAGGCTCCCCCAGCAGCCAGCCCTCCTGCTCATGGACCAGAAGGATCCCACGGCTCTGTGTCAGGATTTATCCGGCCCCTCCTATTGTGCTATTTGTAAGGCACAGGACAGAGGCAGAAAGGAAGGACTGCATCCCCCGGATACTCCTTTTGACCTCACTAGAAAGATATTGCATCAAAACTCTGTGGAGGGACCTAAAGGGACAATTTAACTGAAACCTTGTGGCTAGAATATCCACTGTGGCTGTGTCAGGACAGCACACTCCTCACTTCAAACATCTGGGAGGCAGGAGGAAAAATACCTACCAACAGGTAGGAACCAGAGTGGAAGGGTGGAAAAATACACGCACAAAATCCAGGGAAAAGGAGTCGAGATAGCTTTAGAGGGAAGCTGAGGGAGAGCGTTGGAAGTTGAAGACCTCTCCAGACAACCCCAGCGAGCATACAGAGCGCCCCTGACAACAAGAGGAACCCCCTCAACACAAGAGCCCAGCTATAAACCTCTCCTTGCTGCAAAGGAGCACCTATCGCAGAGCCACACTAAACCCACCGCTCAAGTTTTCCCTCATACTACGTGCGATTAAAAGGCACCCTAAAAAGTGCCAATAAACATCTTGTGGCTAAGATAAATCCACTTACCACCCGGATTCTGTGTCCAATGGCCTTGGCAGGAAGGTTGGAGCGGAACTTGGCACGAACCATGCCACTGTTCCCATGGGCACGCGTTACCTTCCCCCAGATCACTCGTGTCCTGTTGGGCTTGCCACCGGGGGTTACCGTGTTGCTGAGGGAAGAGAGGAGGAGAACCACTGAGCACAGCTTGTACAGGACCCAGCAGCGACGGGGCAGGCAATGGAGCCTCTTCGCAGCACTTCTACCATCTGT
>NW_010284338.1:0-1046 GCF_000690775.1 Eurypyga helias
GTTTCTGAACTTGGTGTTGGTGGATAGTTAGTGTCACGTACTATTGTTTAAGTGAAGTCTTGCACAACTGCAACCTATAGAATATTTACTTATTTTCTGTGTAGACAGCATCATATGGGAGAAATTAATAGAAGAAGGTGCCAAGAAAATTACCACCTATGTCTGCTTCTAGGTACCTAAATAAGGGGTTGGATTGCAAGGGCTGCTGAGTATTGCAATCCCCATGTTTGTCAATAATAATCACTAATACTCAGCATATTTTAAAATAGAGCCACTTGTTTAGATGCCTGGTTCCAAATGCCTCACTGTTACTGAGCCAAGTTAAAATTGATCGGCTCAGCTTCATCTCTTCCTGACAAGAAAAGTTTTCACTGTTGGGAATTAAAAGCTACTCAGGTCACTAATATGGCACTTGGCCAATTAAATCTTGCGTGCATTATAAAGTTTAATTAATTCATCCTGGAAACACAGTATTCATTATTTCCTTTCCATTATTTTCTGTCTGCTATTATTCTGTGAAAAAGTTCGGTCCCTCAAATAAGCATCATGAAAGAAATATTTGACTGGTTAGCTGCTTTTCTGAAAACAGTTGAGGCAGATGTTTCTTAAGGGCATGTTTTTGTGGCACATCAGAAGTCCTAAAAGAGTTTTAGATCAGAATGTCATCTGACCACAAAGGTAATTTCTGGCCTGTATGGGATGACCTGCCTAAATCTGGAGATTAAAACCCAGATCTGGTTTCTACACGGGTGAATACTGATCTGAGTGACAGTGCCACTAGTCCCACAGGACTCCTCAGGATCCCCCCATGACCTCCCACAGTCTGGCAATCGGTAGGGATTGCTCTCGATAGACAGGAGTGGGGTCCAACAGGGGCATGGTCAAGCGCGCGAATGTGAAGCAGTAGGTCAGGTTACACCTGGAACTGCCTCATCCAGGTGAGGCTGAGCTGTGTGATGGTCGTCTGCGCTGCTTCAGCAGGGAAGAAATACACGCAAAGAACCAAACTCATTTTGCTTGTAAATGGTTGGTCTGAACTCTTGGCA
>NW_010284339.1:0-1049 GCF_000690775.1 Eurypyga helias
TGCGCTGTATCACAGCCCTGATGGTTCAGAGGACACAACAAGGACGAGGAGCCAGAGCAAGGCTGTGTGGGCAGAGCTGTCACTCAGCCTTGAAGACCATGGCACTTTCCCCTGAACAGCCTCACAGTGCTCTCTGCAAGAGCTTTATTCATGTCTTCAGGGCTCTCTTCAGCTGTCTCCAAGAGGAGCCCCATACCCTCCAGCAGGTCATGCAGACTGCAACCTTTTAAAGTATTTCTTCCATTAGGGGACCCCTGAGGACTGGTGCTGTAGAGCGGTAAGCAAACACCAAAATTATCTACTGTTGGGTTTTGTACTGGGGTCTCATAGGGGAATACAGAGAATTTATTGTTGGGGAGAGGAACAAAGGCAGGTGATGGGTGGGTGGTGAGCTTCCCTCACCTTCTCCATCTCCGGTACCTTGCTCCCTTGTCAGGGTTAGTCCAGATAGGCATCACGGTGCCTGTGGCCAGCATGGCCAGCGTGCCATATTTCAACAGCCAGCTTCCCCTATAATCCTGATTATTCTTTACAGCTGAAATGGGGGAGGGGAAAGAGGTGGATTTTGCTGCTTTTTGTGCCTGTGCAGGGCTGCGTTCTCCCTCATGTCTGCACAGGGGCAGGCTTACTGCTCCTGTCCGTGACCTGCAAGAAACCCAGCAAAAGGGAGGAGGAGAAGGCGTTGCTGAAGCAAGCAAGGGACAAAAGTGACTTGCTTGCCACTGCTGCTGCTGCAGGAGTTGCTGAGAGAAGGCGCAAAACCCCCTGGACATTAGCCACGGAAAGTCATTAGGAAGCTCACAGCCACATCCCCAGCACAGATTGCAAGTCTTCCTCTCCCAAGGCATACACAAGGGCATGGAGGGCTCAGGAGGAGGAGGGAGGGGGGCTCGGGAAAGAAAGAGGGGGAGAAGCCCCTTCCCAAAAGGGTGGAAATGAACTGGAAAGGGGTGGGTGGAGCTCAGCACGGGCAGGCTGTGGGTTTGTTGGGATGGGTTTCTTTATGGTTATAAAGTTTACCCCTCCCCTCAGGATATACTTTTTTTTTT
>NW_010284340.1:0-1050 GCF_000690775.1 Eurypyga helias
TGCTATGGAATGAAAGACTCCTTCACTGTTTCTTTTAGCAAAGTTATGTCTTAATGAAAGACATAGCTGAAATAAAGAACTAAGAACCTCTGCTTTAATTATAATTTATTTGATTTTTAGCAAAAGTGATAATTCTTTAGTGTTCATTTTCAGAATTTTCATTTTCAAGAGAATTTCCTGATATAAGAATTTAACATAGCCAAATGACAGAAGATACACTGTAAGAAAAGAGTGGAAATGCACTGCGAATATTTGTGCTTTTTAATTAGAACCAAATTAAATTGGAGTTTTTTTATTTTATTCCACACAAACAACAATTTAATCAAGGCATTGTTGTATTATCAGTGCCCTAACAACTACTTTTTTTTTAAATTTACTGGTAGCCGTGGCAGAGAGGAACAAAGTCCTAACCTGTAGAAAAAGTAAGGGAAAAGTAGATAGTTGGCATTTTTATGAAGATGCTTGAAATCAACAATGATTCAGTTGAAATCATTCTTGCAGCACAGAATAGGGAGTATTGTTACTGAGGCCACAAAGCAGAATGGTGCTGTTCTGAAACCAGAATATGTGGTGTCATGAAAAAACTGATAAGAAATCCAGGCAGCATGGAAGGTGCAAGCAGATCTTTTCCCAGGACTGGGAGCATGTTTGGTGATGGAAAGTGCAATTTATTTTTAAAAGATTCCCTGGTTAACCATTGGTACTTGCTTCATAATAGCATTTTTATCTTCATTGCCTCCTTTTAAATATGTTCTTTATGGCCCACCTTGCTTAGTTCTATGTAAAGTTTTAGACACTAAAATTTGTGAGGAAAATATTACTTTTTCCACAAAGGAGTACCTAGGTTTTTACTATGGTAACCATAAGGGCTGTGATGGGTTTTGTTTCCTTAAATAGGTTCAAGATGTATCACCAGTTCCGTACAAGCCCGTGGGAGGTTTTCTTATGACACACATACCTTGTGTTTGCAGAGAGCGTGCTCGTTGTCAGGACGTTTCCTGGGACGTAGTTGCCTTCCTGTTTTGAAATCATCTACCTGGACTTGTGCAA
>NW_010284341.1:0-1046 GCF_000690775.1 Eurypyga helias
GCATATAAAACTATTTTAGGCTATATAACCACCATGAATAATCTTTAACACACCAATCAATACTTTGAGGTATTAATAGCTATTTTGCCTTCCGATTTATTCTTTGGAAAATACAATCAACTCAAGCAGCTTGGCCACTAAGTAACAGAGATCATGATTCATTCACTCCTATAATAATGAAGTGAATTTAAGTAATACTTACTACACCTAATGTAACGATGAGCCTGACCAAGGAAATACAAAAGATTAGGTAGGTATGTCATGCCATTTCCTAGCACACACATATATTTCAGATGGCCCTCAAAAATATTAAAATCCAAAAGGTAGGAAATAAGGCAGGAGGAATAAACAGCAAAATTTAAGAGACATTGATAGAAGTACAAATTAAAGAATTACGTAGCAGAAAGCAATTAAAACATCCAGAAGTGAAAGAAATTCAGAAAACTTATTCCTGAAGAGACTATTGAGGGTCTAGGAACATTTCTTTGCTGAGCTACACAGAAGATGTTTAGGAGATCTCTGTTTCAGGCTTTCTTAATAATGAAATGATATATAGTATCTATGAAATGAAAGAAGGAATATCGAGGAAGATATTTGTGTTAGGGAGATAAGTCAAAGAATATACAGTACATAAACTTGTGAAGGAGCTCAGTTAAGAAGCTGGTAACAAACAGCAAAAACATACCACGTGGCATTAGAACAAGTAAGCTAAGGCAGCAGAACACCGACCTAGTGCAATAACCCATTTCTGATGGCAATCAAGAGTAGGTGCTTTGATAAGAGTACCAGACCGCAGTACAGCTTCAGCCTATGGCATCACATGGAAGTTGAGCAGATTTAAGAGAAAGCTGCTGCTAAAAAGATTCTCTAACCACTTGCTTTGCACATTTTTCTGCAAGGTGACTTGATTAAACCCATGGAAATTTCTTCCAATTTGACTCAACTGGGAGATCATGAGATAAACTATTTTACCATCCGTACAATGGCCAAACCTAACGGAGGTCAGCGATGCCAACCTAACTAACCAGCCAAGTGGAAGCTTGTCT
>NW_010284342.1:0-1046 GCF_000690775.1 Eurypyga helias
CAGGATTTCAGTCAGTCCAGAAACTGTCTCGCTGTTAGACAATCCCATTCATCCTTCCTGCCCTGTGAAATTAATGTATGTCTTCTTCAGACATCTCAAAAAGCAAATATCTCTCGGATCAATATATCCTTTCATTCAAACTCCATTCCTGGGTACTCTCTGGCTATTTTGCTCTGCCAGGCTCCTCAGCTCTGCAGACTGCGTTAGGTCACTGCTTTGAAACGGCTGGAGATCTCTGCCCAGCTTGGCGTGAAGTTAATCAAACACAACCAGCTTGGAAACTCCATATACTCATAAAACATGGCCTTTCCCTCAAATCTCTTTTGCACTTGAATTCACTATGCCTGCCACCTGTTCCTGCATTACTTTTTTATTTTTCCTAAAAGGATAATGGATAATTTTCTTAGCAACCTGCGTCAATAGATTTTCCTCTTTGGGTAGTGAACCAGCATTTTCCTTATATATATTTCAAGCTTGATTTCTTGTTAACCTCATCTCGCATCTCTTGCTGCTTGAACGTTTGCAGATCAGCTGAGCTTGATGAATTTCATCCCGGGATATGTGAAGAACAAGCTGGAGCAATCTCTGGAATGTTATTTTGGGCAGCCAGTCCAAAGATAAGGACTCTTGCAGAAGAAAAGTGGGGCCCTGGCTAAACAGCTTGACAATTGCTGGTCTGCTCAGTACACCAGCTGCTTTTTAATGCGTACTCAGCACGCTGCTGCCGCCACCTCAGTATCGTGTCATAGATTAACTCCCATCGGAGTTACTCGAGGCTCTTGAAGCCAGATTAGCTGTTAATCCTGCCAGGGATAGGGAGTTCAGGGTGAAGACAAGAAGCACAGGTTTCTCTCTGGGAAACAGGCAGCTAAACTGTAGGTGGTAAACCACGTCTCTTCTTAGAAGGCCTACAAAGAACTTGCAGTCCAATTTTTAGGGTAGCTGTGTGTTAGAGGTAAGGTGCTTCTAGATTTTGTAATGCTGCTGGCTCCTCTGATGTGTCCCGTGAAATTCCAGGACACCTCATACATAAGCGCACTCAATCC
>NW_010284343.1:0-1047 GCF_000690775.1 Eurypyga helias
CTCAGCCAGAGCCTGGGATGGAGCCCTTGAGTCTGCTTCCCCCTGCACTCCTTCCCATGCACGTCATCAGCAGACTGGCCACTGTGCTGCTTCCTGACAGACCCAGCCGCGTGGGAATGAAGGTACACCTGCTCTGAGAAATTAATACCTGGATTCATCTTTTGTCCCCTCCACGCACCCTCCCAAAACACCTCCCAACATAAGCAACACTCTAAAGTTTGCGAACACCTATTTCACTTCTTTCCCAACTTCTCCATCACATTATTGAACTAGCTCCTGCTCGCCCAAGCTGTATACAACACTGCTCCAAGTAAGAGCAAGCCATTCCTTTCAGCTGGGAAATAAAACAGAGCAAACTGGCACTCCCCGCAACTTTATTTATGCCTTTTGCATTCCACTGACTTCATTTTTCAGCTGAAATATCAGTTATCAGCTTAAAATGAGCTGATAATGAATTCCAAAAAATGTGCAACCAGAACCATTCCACTGCACTCTGAACTCCTGTTCCTCCTCAAATCCTGAAGGCTGGCCTTAATGTTCAAGTGTCGCCGTGTGACTAATTACAAGTTTTCTGACAGAAAAGCAGATGTACCATGTTTCAGTATTCTTGCTTCTAAATAGCTTTCAAGTGTTTGGGCCACACACTGGTGTTGAATTTGAATGTGCTAAATTAGGCCATGCAACAGGAAAGACAGGTATCTTTAATTCATTACAACTCTCAGTCTAGATGCATAAAATGCTAAATCAGGAGGAAAAAAACCACAGCACAGTAGGTCTGGCCATGGGGCACAGAAAATGCAGGTCTTCTGCACACACAAAAGAAAAAAAAAACACTCAAGAAGACGAGTGGCCCAAAAAGGCTGAAGTGATCAATGCTTTCATCCCACTCCAACACTCCACTTTCCCACCAGCTCAGGCCCTGTATTTCCTCCCTGACCCCTTCACCTGAACATCTCAAAGCACACATTACCGTTATTCTGCCCAAGGCAGTCACGTTTCAGACACAGAACAAGTACCAGGGTCTGGGCACTGAATGGGAGCAGCAAA
>NW_010284344.1:0-1052 GCF_000690775.1 Eurypyga helias
TTGCACTTGGCCTTGTTGAACTCATTTGGACCTGCAATTTTCTGGCTCCACCTGGTGCCCCTCCAAAAATTTGGAGCACTTTTCAGCACCAAATTGAAAAGTGTTTATGTTTTTGTATGTAGTTCCATAAAGAACTCTAAACAACCCAAACTCTCCAGCAAGAGAGAAAACCCTTCCATTGAAAAATAAATAAAGATTTTTTAAAAATTAATTACAAGTAGACTCTAAAATGTAATTTTTGTGTGCCATAGTGGCTGAACAATAAAAGGCGATTAACTTATATTATAACATCTCATAATTGCATCTCAAACATTGTTAAGTGCGAGACTTGAACAACAGATGAGTTAAAATGCAAGTTTTGCTTCTGATTTAGCTTTTGTTGGTTTCAGTCTGCCTTGTAGCAGCCCTTAAATCTATATTTTCTGCTTTCATTAACAAAAGGAATAATATAGCATCTTCTACATCAAGGCATGGAAATTGGTTTTGAAAACGGCAGTTATAAGTAGTTTTGTTAAATTTGTACCACATCTCATGAATAAAAATAGCACACACTGCATACCGAGCTCTGCAAACTGGCTAAAGAGTAGAAATAGGTAAAGGAACATTTCCTGTCGTTTAGTCTTGTCAAAGCAAAATGGATTAAAGCCTTGCCCAAAGAAGATCAACAGATACTCAGCGTCTGCGGGCTCTCAGAATCAGGCCCTTACACATTTGCCAGGTTGGTATTTTGATCAAGGGAATTTACACACTGATGAGCAGCTGAATATAAACATTCTTTTTCTTAGTCTCAATTGTGCAGTAAACAAATCCCAGGCGTATACATGTATTAAAAAAAATTCATGTACTAAGCAGATCTCACAAGCAACAAGCAAATGGAAAACATTCAGTTAAGATATACAGCACTGACTGTTGCTCTGTGATGGACTGATGCTTCCATGTCCACTCACCTCCTACATTGTCTCAGATTTTTAGCTCGTCCCGTTTCTCAATCTGAACTATGCATCCAGACCTACATGCAACTCATCCTACATGAAATGGATGACGGCATTGAG
>NW_010284345.1:0-1049 GCF_000690775.1 Eurypyga helias
GTTGCTCAAAGCCTCGTCCAGCCAGTCCATTATCATTCTGTTAGAACTGTGGAATGAGAAAGCTCTTTCAAAAGACATATCCTACCCAGCCAAGTCAATATATTTTGGCTCCTGAAGATCATCAGAATAACAGCCAATAAGTGAGTATATCGAAATTTTACCAGTTTTTTGTAAATAGGGAGTTTCAAAGATGAAGAAGGGAATACATTCAGACTGGTGTGCTCCAAATCCTCTCTCCAAATGGGTTCTTCTTGGCATTATTGTGGGCGGGAGGGAGATTGCAGATCTCAGATTCAGCAGATGTTTTATCAGATCAACTGTGAAATATAAAACAGTTGAAATTTCTCAGACAAAACTTCATTATGATAATTTACACTACTCTAGGACCTTACCACCTTTCAGAAATATCCATGCAACCCCTTTTGAAGGTAACAGGATCTCAGTATTCATATCAGTGGGCAGAATTCTGCCCTCAGAGCTACTCTTCAGATGTAGCTAGAGCAACAGCTAACAAATAGAAATTCATATTGGACAAAGTCCTTTCAGTCCTCACAGCCTTACCTGTCCTCCCCAGGCACCATGAGCGCCTCAGGAATTGCTTTCCCTCCATCAGATGGTTTCAAGCACTGCAGGTACAAGGCAGGTAGGGTCACTGTCGGTTGGTGTAAAATGAGGTACCAGCCCTGAAAGTGCAGCACAGCTCTGCCAACCACCATCAGTTTGGACAGACAAGAGCTGTGTAATGTTGAGACAACAGATAGAATGCACAAAAACTTTATTAAAATGCCACTGAAAATAAGATCTCCAAGATATTCATGGATATAAACAACGGAGTGCTTTTGCATTTAACTTGAAAGCAGATCAAAAGCATTTTTCCTTCCCATTCTCTCCCAGTTGGATAAACAGATTTTTTCAAACCCCCCTCATTCCCTCCCATAGGAAATGTGGGACAAAGACTTTGCTTTGTTTTATTCTGGGACATTATAACATAAGATGTTCTTTCACTTTGTTTCTACAGTCCCCAGAAAAAGCAAACAAACAAACAAACA
>NW_010284346.1:0-1052 GCF_000690775.1 Eurypyga helias
TTTTTTTTAAAGTTTTGAGGAGAAAATGATAGAAGATTTGATATCCCTAAATGGTGTAGCTGCACTCCAGAGACTTTTCTCTAAGGTTGCACAAAATTTCACCAACACAAACACTGGAACATTCTAGGTAAAATGGCCAGAGCATGCACAGGACTGGGCGACCTGCTATGGACCTATTTGTTCCCCAGATACAGGCAAAGTGACAGAAAGGGTCAGGAATCAGGAGATCGTTGAATATTTAACCAATATCAGGTCTTACAACTTTTCTGTCAACCACTGCAGTAAGTTTAAGACTCAGGACTTGAGACTGAAAGAGACCTGAGGGTTTCTTTATTAAGGAACTGAGGGCTGGCACGTAATGTTTTCATCCATAAAGTTGCTAAGAAAGGAAACACATTCCTGCATGTTAAGAACCAGATCTGTCTGTAAACAGGACATTCTCAGAAGAGAAATCACAGATGCCCTAGAATGCCCTTGGTTATTCATAGCATGTTCTCACAGCATGTGAGTGTTGAGAATCTGCCTGTCTAAAGTAGTTTGTTGGCTCTATCCACTGTAATAGAAAACCTTTCATCACAGATTATGCGATTAAAATGTACTTAAATTTGAGATTTAAAATTACAAACTTGTGTTTCAGATAATCCTCTTTCAAATATCAACCTTCTGGAAATCTATTTTATTTTCAGCTATATTTTCCCTGTGATCTTGTGTTTCTTTGGATGATACTGAGAAGAGCGAAGAAGTAGCCGAGGGAAAGGACAACATACATCGTTCATTATAATTTTTTCCACCTAACCTTTCAAACATGAAATAAAAAGCTCATTGTAGCTAAAACGTTAATGCTGGCAAGAGTATTTCTTTTACTAAAAATGTTGAAATAAGGATACCTGTTTCATCAGACTGGAGCTGTTAGCTGACCTTTTTTTCCAATTGTGCTGTTATCTGCAGCTTTTATTTGGTATTTCTTTTAAAGAAATCAGGATGTTGGAAATATTTCACTGAATGTTGCCTTAGGGATTTTTTCATCGAAAGAGGAGAGGAGAGGAGAGGAG
>NW_010284347.1:0-1053 GCF_000690775.1 Eurypyga helias
TGATTCTATGAGGCAGCAATTAAATGTCCTGTCTGCAAGTCTTCCACTTGCTTTTGCTCCAGCCAACTCTGACCTGGAGGTCTCCAAACCCTGTTAGTCCCCTCTGTTCCCGGAAGGGCTTCCCTGCAAACCCCGGCTGGCCGCTTGCTGCAAGGGCCGCAGCTCCTTGCTCCCTCGCGTCCCCCTCGCAGCCTGGAGCCTTTCCCCCTGAGCTCAGCCACCAGGTCCCCAGGCAAGAGCAACAACCCCTCTCCCTCCCGGGCCTGGCTCCTTCTGAGGTGGCAGCAGGAGACTGAGATAAAGAACTTAACGCTCTGTATCACAAATCCTGCAGGGCTAAGCAGGCTCTAGACCTGCCCCAGTGCAGAAATTCTTTATGCTCCTGTACACCCAAGAGCCCTTGCTGTCAGAACTAAGTTATGGCTGAGGCCAGTAAGCATAGCAACGCAGGAGAAACAGCTACGAGAGCCATCAGCACCTGGGCTCCAGCTCTGTGAAATGGTCACATTGAGGAGTAGGTCAAAAACGGTGGCCTTGGTGGGAGGAAGATCTCCCAAATGGGAGATCATAAATGGGATCTCATAAATGATCTCCCAATCATTTATGAGGTGATTGGTCACAAGCTGTCTCTCCAAAACACAGTAGCTGCTGCTCCTCCACCATTTGTCAGTGCTCTTCATCTCACCCTCGAAATGCAAGAAAATCAAGAAATGGATGGTCCTTTCTAGCCTGCCAATCATTAAGTCATGAACTCAGCCTGGAAGCAGAGGTTTGCTTATCTTCCATCCTCTAGCTCAGCAGCTAGAAGACAAGGAAAGAGTTTTAAGCTCACCTTAAGTATAAAGAAAGTTTTTTCTTAAATTCATGATTTTCAGGGGACTCAGTCATCTGAAATTAAATACTGGATCATCAGGAAATCTGGTTTAGTAAACTCATTATTACCTAATGAAGATCCTCAGATCACCTATACCTGAAACGCTTCAACATTTGCTGTTAAAATTAATCGTACTCACTATCCCCATGCAAGATACATAGGGGACAAAAAGAAGATCA
>NW_010284348.1:0-1044 GCF_000690775.1 Eurypyga helias
TACAACACAAAACTATAAAGGAGAGATAGCCGAGCTGATTCCTGCCCCCCTCCCTCCACAACTTTGCAGTAGAACAGTGGAAAAACTTTTTCTAGCAAAAACAGCAGGGCCTTCTGACCTCAACCAACAGAAACCTGAATGCACAACCTGCGCTGCTGCAGGTCTCTTCTACCTGTGCTGAAGGACAGAGGATTTACTCCCCCAAGCAGCCTGAGGAAAAGGCATCCGTTCCTACCCAACACCATACGGAGTCACCACTTAACTCCCTCAGGCGTCGGCAAACCTGGTCTCGGTAAGCTGATTCCGGCACAAACAGAAAGAACTATGCTGCATTATTTTGCTTTCAGGTGGCTTAAAATTGGCCAAACAACTGTCATTTCTAGCAGGTACCGCAGTGATGACAGAGCTGAACACAAATGCACGGGTTTGTTATTTGCAGCTGTACGGCAAATAAACCGGTGGGATAAACCTAGCTCTGGGATTACGGGTGAAACCAACGCACTCCACGAGGCAACCTCCTCCACACTCTATTTTTCAGCCTTCGTCTGCCAGCCAGGTCTTACCAAAGTGCTAACAGACTTGCCCCCCTCCACCTTGGGGCGCTTAACCCGCGCGATCTGCAAAGAGGAAGCGGAGTCATCTAATCTCGCCAGCACACGGCTCCCAGCAGAAGAGCAAACGTGTTTGCGTCACCAGCCACTCGGTGGAAGCTGCCCAGGACAGACCAAAGTGGTGAAAGTCAGCGTAAGCCTCCTGACAGCCCTCAACTCTCAGTTATCCTCGTGTCTGTGAGCACTCCAATAAACCCCTGCGTGTCTTCTCGACAGGGGTTAGTAAGCTACAGGCACACTTAGGACTCGTACACAATAAACACCTTTGTGTTTTCCGACACAAAAATACCAGCGTGAGGTACAACAGCGCGTACAGACGCTGCACCATCGGCTTTGGAACACCGCTCCGCTGAAACACATCATGATTGGAAAGGCTGAAGCGATGGAAGCATTTCGAAGGCACATGCTAAGCCCGCGCAGCGTGTTACCTACC
>NW_010284349.1:0-1049 GCF_000690775.1 Eurypyga helias
CCTCCCCAGCCTGACCAGGGCCCACTGGATGGCAACGTCCCTCTGGACGGTCCTCGGTGCTGCCCGCGTAACTCAGCAGAGGCAGCGCTGGCTGCTCAGCCCTCTCCTCCCGTGCCGTTGGGCTCAGGATGTGCGCTGCATGTGCAGCGGGGAGACCCCAGGTAGGAGGCTCACATCCTCGTGCAGCTTTCAGTGCCTTCAATGCTGTTGTCATCCTTGTCTCTATAGGAGTCGGTCTGCCTGCAGCCGAACTACTTCTGTTCCTGTTTCTGCTGAAGTTTTACTCTTTGGGGGTATTTGTGTCGAGCGGATGGCAAAACGTGACCAGTGGTTTTAGGTTTGAGTTTTGCATGGAAGTTTGGGAAATTGCAGCTTGTGTGGCTGTTGTACCTACAGTTTCGGAAGATCGGACTCTTCAACATGAGTCTGATTAGTATCAAAAAACCACTTGTGATTCATCTTTAAAAAAAAAATAATACTTAAAGTGTTCATGCTTCAAGATGTACTTGGAGCTACTGCTTAGGAAACTCCTAGGGCTGTTGTGGGAATGACATGAATCTTCTTTCTGCCTGCAGACCCCTTTGCTGATGCAACAAAGGGTGACGACTTACTCCCGGCGGGGACTGAGGATTACATTCATATAAGGATCCAGCAACGAAACGGAAGGAAGACACTGACAACTGTTCAGGGAATTGCAGATGATTATGACAAGAAGAAACTTGTGAAAGCTTTCAAAAAGGTGAAGTTGCGGATTTGATTTGATACTAAAGCTATTATATGCAGGAGCTTTTGGTACTCAGTAGCAGGATATTTGTTTTATTTCCTTCAGTGCACACGACTGTCATACTCGGGTTGATCCCTTTCCCTGTCTTTCTCAAAACTCCTGTCAGTGTCTAGTGACACTGATTTTTGCTAAAAAGTTCAACGTTTCTTTCCTGAGTAAAGTAAATAAGAGATATTCTGACTGTTTCATTAAAATCTCACTGGTGAAAATCTGCCTTTGTTGATGTGAAGAATGAAATCAGTTTGAAGTGGGACTGTTTTTGCAT
>NW_010284350.1:0-1034 GCF_000690775.1 Eurypyga helias
AAGAAAGCGTTACATTTTCCTATATATTTGACTTCATGCAGAAGATGCAACACAAGTGCATTAACTGTAGATTTGGATTTCCACGTGACTTGGCTGTTTCTACCTATTCCTTTGTTTACTTCAGGGAAAATCCTAATCCTCTTAATCCGTGGCATAAAACAGAGATGTCAGAAACAGAGATTTCTAGGACTAAAGTTGGTTGAGTGGCATCTTCCCATGGCAAGCCTCAACCAGTGCAGCTACTGTGGTAAGGAAATGGAGATGTTCATGTACTAGGTTGGACTTCTTGGGGGACGATCCCGTGCTTTTCAGCATTGTATTGGGCTGATACATTTCTTAGTGTATTGGCTGTTTTCTCTCCCTCCTTGTCCTGTCAAGCCTGAACGACTGCGATGTAAGAATGGCACATTAAAAGCTTCCAACTGTCACATAAAAATACTTCTCAAAGCTTAGGCAAAAAGCATTTTCCAAAAAGCATCTTTAGCAAGAGTATCGTTACGGTTCTGAGTGATAAATGCTGCAGTCACATGATTTCTATTCCTCATTTTCCTTCCTATGACATTATCACGTATTTCGTTAACAAGACATACCCTGCTATTTTGCTACTAAACCACAGCCCACCTGCGAAGCTGTAGTAACTTCAGGTGTAGTTGTTCAGAGAAAGCAAACAGGACGAGGCTAAGACAACAAATCACATTCCTTCAGAAGAAAAGCGAGGGGTATTTCCTGCAGTATTTAAACTGATTTTGCCGCTTGAAAACTCAGTATGACTCTGTGGCAAGACATACGTGAATATTTCAGCCAACATTAAAAAGAAAAAAAAATATTCAAGAGGGTTAAATGTGAAGGTTCATTAGACACGAGCAAAGGGGAACATCTGTACCAATACCCCAGTACTTCTACTAATGTGCTTACCCATGCTTATGCCTGGTTCACCAAGCTTTTCCTCTGCAGACGTGTAACATCACCTGACAATTTTTTTCTTCCTGTATCACCAATAAGAAAATGATAGGTACCTAAACCAACTCCAAAAT
>NW_010284351.1:0-1054 GCF_000690775.1 Eurypyga helias
CCCCCTCCACCCCTGCTTGCTGTCTCCCTGTGCATTCCCTCTCCAGCCTGCGGGATCAGGCCGGGAAGGCCTGCAGCTCTGCGCTCTGGGAATTCATCTTCGGCTTCCGCCGTGCCGCTGCGACGCCGCTTGTGCCTGAAGCCAGCAACCGGCCCCACCGCAGTGCAGGCAGCAGTAGGTGGGATCATGGGTAGCCCTACGGCAGGTGATGTCAGAGGAGCAGGAAACCTCAGTCCTCACAGGCTCCGCGTTCGTTTGCAGCGAGTCGGGACGCGGAGAACAGTTAGAACAGGTGGGACGGGAGTTGGGCTGTGAGGAAGCTGCACAGCATAGTCGCACGAGGGGGATGCTGCCCTTGTTCGAGCTGCCCGACGGCTTTGTGAGGTCTTTTCCCATGTAAAATCCCCCAAGGGCTGGGCACTCCGGTGACTTTACTCCTAGGAACATCGGGGCTGGGGCGGTGAGGAGTGCTGCCACCCCGTCGCTTGCGGTCCAGTCGCTGCGGTTTTGTCGGATTTGCATACCGAGGGCCCCGTCAGATGCCGGTTTGTGACAGCTGCTGCTTCCAGCTTATCGCAGCGTAGCAGGAGGTGGCTGAATATATTCACACGCTGCGGGGAACAGGACTTACCGAGATAAGTCTTGGGGGATATCACTGGATTTTGCTAAGTAGGGTGAGGAAGCGAACGTCCACAGGTTTCCTTTTGATTTTTCTCCCATATCTGGGATTGTAAGGGGAGAGATTAGAGATGAATTTCCACGTGCGTTTTCCATTTTAGTATGAAGCAAAATGTTTGTTCCTGTGAGTCTGAACGTGTGTTACAGTGGAATATTTATCTGGGTCTTGCTGCCGGCCGCCTCTGACTGGAGATGGTGGGAATGTGCTTGACGGGTAGAACATCAGGCACTGAGGGAAGAGTCGCTGGGAAGTGGGCGACGGGAAGTTTCCCGGGTGCAGTAAATAAAACCACATTGTAATTCCTGCATCCTCCTTCCAAGCTCTGACACTACAATCTTTGTTTATGTCAACAGTTCCCCATCAAGTGAAAATGGA
>NW_010284352.1:0-1056 GCF_000690775.1 Eurypyga helias
CCAGTAATGGAGAGGCTTAAGCAAGGTGGGCAAGAAAACTGAAAGGGAGACATTCACAGGTAAGGGCTCCTTGCACAGACACATTTCCAGGCTGGGAAAAGGTGCAGATGGAAGTCAAACATCCCAGTATAGGAGAGCCAAGGGAAGGCAGCACCGCACACACCAGCGCGTTTTGGGCGGGCACAGTGCAAGCAGGGCCACTTGGCTCGTTTCCCAAGAAACATTCGCTTCTCATCACCCATCCAATATCATAAACTATTTTTTCGGGTCTTCACAGCCCCAAGACACTACAAAGACCTTGGGAAAAACTCAAAGAACAGGTGGAGGAAAGAGCACAGATCCCAGTACCCAAGGGCTGCTTCAGGCCAGGAGATGCTCCGGCACCAGATATCAGAGAACCTTTTTGTCTGGGGCAACAGCCTTTGTTCAGGGTTTTCATGGATGGCGTGATGCTCCAGAGCCCAATCCTTGGGGCTGAGCACTGCTCTGCTTCCCAGGAAAAGCTGCACCAAGCCTGGATGGGTTCAGGCTGCTGCTCAGACCCTGGCCCAGCAAAGAGATGTCTCCGAGGCCAGTGAGCCCATGGGGGGTCCGAGGGCTCTGCCCGCACTGGTGGAGGGGTAGGAGAATCCCAGATATGAGCGCCCTCCTGCAGAGCGCCGCTCCCAGGGGAATCAGCTTTAAGACTATCAAAACATGAAATTATCTCATCTCTCCTTTAAGAGCAACTGTTAAACAACCCCACTATTATTTATATAAATGTATATCAAAGAAATCAGCCTGCCATCACTGGCATAGAGAAGTGGAAGAGCCAGAGCATGCCAGGAAAGCGGGATCGCTAGCCCTGGGGCTGGCTGCAGGCACTGAGCCCGAGCCCCAAGGATGCTGGGGCAGCAGGGAGAGGCAGGGCTTTAGCTGGACAGACACAGGGATTTCAGGATGGGTTAGCACCAGGCATGGGCAGCAAGGTGTCCCTGTACTTGGGAACGCCCATCTCTACAAACAACCCAACGCCCCAATTTCTTCTAGCATCACCTTTGAGACCACCCTATCCCT
>NW_010284353.1:0-1044 GCF_000690775.1 Eurypyga helias
AGTGTCTCGATGCACCTTTAATAGGTAGGATTCAAGGTTATGGTATTAGTGATTAGTATTAGTTTTTAATGTGCATGTGAAAAATCTGCATTTGAATGAGAAGCCTGAGACTAGAGACAAAACCCAGCATAAAATGGAAAGGACACCATGTGGAAAATAGTTGAAATAATGGAACAAATGGTACTTGGCGGTCCTGAGTGTTTCTTGCATACAAGGGTTTATAATACTATGGTTTTTCAAAATAACAACCTCACGGAAGTGCTACATTCAAAGGGTTGAAATGGTTTGCTTTCTGTTAGCATTCCCAAAACAGTTAGTTAGTAAACAGCTCAGGGTTGGAGCTTCTTTTAAGTAACTGACAAAAGATTATGCAGCAGAGTGTAATTCACATCACAGCTCATCAGTTCAGATAATTTGAATTTATGGTGTTACAGGGAGCAGAATTTCTCGGTCCTCTTCCCATCTTCCTATCATAATGTGTGGTAAGTGGATACTTAAGGAAAAGGACAAGAACATAGAAAATATACATGATACTCTCCTCTAGTACTTTTCCATTTTCTGTTAAGACACTTCCTGAGCTGTATATGCTTAATATCTAATTTCAGTAACCCATAATAGTTTTATTTTCCATGTAGTTGTCCATTGTTCTCCGGAACCACTGTAAAACTTTATCATTCACAGTATCCATTGGCAAGAAGTTGCACAGGTTAGCTAGTGATTTGTGAACAACTCCGTTGTCATGTTTGTTCTGAGCCTGGCTCCTGTTGTCCTCTTCTGGTATTTTTTGTTTTAGTTCCTTTATTGAATGCTGTTGTGAATAGTTGATTCCCAGCCAACCTCTCCATGCCTGTAATCATTTTGTTGACCTCTGTCTAATACTCCCCTCTACTTTCCATTATCTCTCAATAAGATTGTCATTCATTACTTTATTAGCCTGTATCTCTGATTACCTTCTTCCATTTTTCTGAACCATTTCCTTATTTTTTTGAGATGGGAAGGTCTAGGTTTGCATACAATACTCAGGATACCAGGGAACCATGGACG
>NW_010284354.1:0-1054 GCF_000690775.1 Eurypyga helias
CTGCCTGACAGCTTTCCAGCCACAGGAAATGAAATGATGCACTGCTATTCTTCAGGCTTGTGGTGTCAGTCCTGGAATCCCCCAGTCTCATAAGCATCACTGCTCGCCTAACACTTTGGCAGTGTAGCACCACTTATGAATTTGACTTGCAAGTGCTGGAATTTATCTGAACTACATTCTGGAATAAGAGAACTTGCTAATAGTTCACAGAACAATGAACAAACTTCAGTTTGCAGAATATTGATTTTCCCTCATTTGGATCATCTTTTCACACCTTTGGGGCACAGATAGAAAATCTCTGGTTATAGACAGAAAGTGACCCTCTTTCTGGTGCAGCCCATTTACTGGCAGACATCCAACAACACAGAGCTGTACAGAAAACCCAAACTCCTGTGAGCACTGGCAGCACCAGACAGACCCACTTGCATGAGTTTCACCCAAATCAGTACATTCCTTTCTGGGCTTGCAATGAGCTCGGACTACTGCCCCACCACACCTGCATTGTTACCGGCACCTTTGCACAGCGCACATCTTGGCACGCGATTACATCCCTAACGTTAGCAGGGTACTCATAAGGGAATTCTTAGGAAGAACTCATTCCTTCCATCCCAGAAGGCAGAGGTCCTTCTGGCCACCCAGATGCAGGCCCATGGACAGTATTATGCTGAGGAAAGCTGAAAAACTCAAAATAAGGAAATAGTTTCACAAGCACTTACCAACAGTATGTCTGTGACAACAGCCCAGTTTACAGATAAAAACAGTTCTCCAAATGCAATTAAAATCTGCAAAAAAGAAGAAATGAGTGACTATACACACTGCATTGCCCGTCTTTAGTGTGAAGATGAAGGCAGGCGCTGACTGTACTTGTCAGTAGTTGTTGTGCATACCCATCTACTTATAAATCAAACATCTCTATGCTTACAAACACTAAATTCAGCTTAAAAGGGGGAAAGGAACCAGAGAAGGTATGTAGGTTGCTTTGTGTCACAAACCCTCAGCAGAAGAGTCAAAGCAGGAGATGTATACCACCTTCCCAAATAAACTGTAATGAACT
>NW_010284355.1:0-1057 GCF_000690775.1 Eurypyga helias
CCTAGTGCTGGCTTTACTCTGCTCTCTGTCTGGGACTCCAGATCCTGGAAGCATTTTGGAAACCCTGCTTCTCATTCAGCAAAGATTCACTGATCTCACTATATTTCAAGATTAAATACTTCAGGCTGAACAGGTCAACAATTTCCCACAGTCTGTTTTGCTGAAGTTTATGAGGTGTATGTGGGAGAGGCTGGTAGGTGCACTTACATCAGCGCCGTGATCAAAGTGGGATTTTTAGAGAGGAGAGTGGCACATAGTCCTCATACTGCATCTGTGCAGATTATGTGGGTAATTCACACAGAAAGTAAGATAAGGTCTTGCCCTTTTCTCATTAAGTGGTCAGTTGTAAGAAAGTAGGATTTTACCCTAATTCTGCAACTGTATTTTTAATTGCATAGCTGTCTTCTGCTTTGGAAGCTTTCTAAACTACACAAAAGGTTTCCTAAAAACTGGGACCTGTCACGAAAATTGAAATACAGCCCATCCTAAGAGCCAGGCTCCCATTCTCTTCACTAAGCCATACCAGGATATTTAATGAAGCATCTGGTATGATGAAAGTCTGATCCAAAAGCTGTTTGAAACCCGTGTGGCCGCTCCGGCCCAAAGGTCTTGGGATGCAGCTGTTTTCCTTTTGTTTTTGCCTTACTGTTTGAGCATTCACATGTGAACAGTTGCACAATTGAGCTAAAAATACAAAGCTCCAAACACATCCAGGAATATATCACATTGTTCTGGCTCTCCATTTCTTCAGGGAACAAAAGTGTCCAGCTCCACAGCAAAACAAAGCCACTTTCTACAACCGTAGAAGGAATAAGGCTGAACTGAACTGCAGAACAGTGCAGGTGATCCAAGAAAAGCATGGCAAAATGGACTGTGCTTTCCCAGTACACTCTTACTAGGTCTCATTGAGCATCTGCCCAGTGGGGTATGAGCAGCGTGCATGGACACACCAGGCAAGGATAGAGAAGAGAGCAAGATAGGAAAAGGTCTGACACGTGTGTAACACAGGCAATGCGACTGGTGACCCACTCCGGCTCAGCCTGGAGCAGAGAAGGCT
>NW_010284356.1:0-1057 GCF_000690775.1 Eurypyga helias
ACCATTCTGTGATTCTATAAAAACACCTAGCAGAAAACATCTTAATTGAGAGCCTGGGAATGCTCCGAGGTCCTGGAGAGGCTAAAAGTGCCCCCCTAAGAGGAGATGCGGGAAGAGGGGATTTTCAGCTGCGGGGTCTCAGTTTTGGGGTTCTGTTCCCACAGCAGCCTGCCAGCTCCTGAACTGGTGCTGTGCGGCTCGGCCGGCTGGGCTTTACACCGCTTCTCACGGAACGCGGGCACCTGTGTGGCAAGGTAATCCCCGTGTTTCCCCCCAGTGAGCTCGCAGGCTTTTGGCCAGTATCTAACACCTTTCACAACACAGTACCCAGGGATCACTCCTCCGGGCCTTCTGAGTGCTCATTCCTATGGGAAAAGGAGAGGGAATCTGTCCGTGCTCCAGCGGAAGCACTTGTGTGAGTTTACACCTCAGTCACCATCAGAAAACCCACGCAGAAACCCCACCACCACCACGGTCCCCGCCAAAACCCAGCAAAACTTAGCAGAGATGGCACCTTTTGGACTAGTCAGTCATGCAGACGTGCAAAAATACGTGGGAAGGTTGGGTCATTCATCTTGCTGCTTCAGAACGGGTTGTTCTCCTGAGGGATGAGTAAGGGAGAAGTAAGCAACAGCAAAGTAACAGCCTCAGGGAGGGGAAGGATGGCAGTGGGGAAGAGGAAAGTCGCTGCTGTCCTATGAAATCGCCTAATGATTTCCTATGAAATCTTCCTAATTAAATTCATCTATGAGATACAACAGAGCAGATTAAGAGGATCTGACTGCAGAGACAGGGAGAATATTGTAATGAAGATCATGAGTAAGGTGACACATCATTGTCACCAAAACTTGAAACCTATGAGTCAGAGACACCCCAGACCCCCAAATCTGAATTCCTTTGCAGATGGCATTGTGCTTTTCCGTCTCTTGCCTCATCTCTCAGTGATACAGTTTACAAACCCAGGGCTTCCCCAAACCTTGATACACCTTAGCCTGGAGCTTGCTTTGTGAGCTTCCTGGAGCATAGAAATGGGTCTTGTTCCTGGAAATATGCAGGG
>NW_010284357.1:0-1052 GCF_000690775.1 Eurypyga helias
GGCGTGTAGGGCCGAGCTCACAGTTGCCAAGCAGCTGTTTCCCTGGGCAGACTGCACTGCTGGGAAGAGCTGAGCAGGGAGCCTGCCCTTGCCCAGAGATGGCCAGGAGAAAGCTCCCCCAGAGAAGATGCCAAAGGGCCTCCAGCGCCTCCCCGAGGAATAAGGCTGACCAAGAGCCGGCAGGGAAGGCAGCGGGGCAGGACAGCTGCCAGATGAGTAGGTAAGAAGCGGGCTGCTCCTGCCCGGAGCGTCACTTTGGGGATGGCTCTCGGCTGAAAGCCTGGCTGGCTCTGCCAGCGAGAAGTCAGGGGGCAGCAGGGGCTTCTGGAGAGGCGGTAGCCTTGTGCTGCGGGGGTCTGAGCCCGGCCCTGCTGCACGGGGATGTGAGGAATGATTTTAGTCTCAAACAGGATTCCAATTAAAGTTTACAATTTATTAAATGAATAGAGGCAAGCAAGCAAACAGCGCTGGGTGCACCGGGAGTCTCTGCTCAACCAAGACGCACCCCGTACAGTTCCCGTCTTTGGTTTATATTTCTTGTACTAATACATATTCATAGCTATTTCCGAGAAGAGGTTGGCTTTTGCTAATGATTTCCAGGAATAGGCGTATCTTATTTGGCGCATGCCCCCTTCACCTATTGGGGTCTTCTTGACTCCCTTCTGGTGGTCGGTGGATGAGTGAGGAGTCTTCCTCGGCTCGCCCTTAGGATGACCCTAGATTTCATGCATGCGACCTATAAACCTCTCTTGCTTAGCACTGTGCGGTTAGCAACAAAACCTGGTTTAAGCTGGTATACCAGAATGTTTGCTGGGTGGCTTTTGCAGGAAGCAGGAACTATGTACATACCATCCTCCTTCTTCTAGGCCTTCGGTTACACAAAAGCCAACAGAACGGTTAAAGGTTAGAGGGTCACAGTTCACCGTGTGGCCCTAGCATTGTTCCAT
Organism: Eurypyga helias; assembly: GCF_000690775.1. Lineage (NCBI taxonomy): Eukaryota > Metazoa > Chordata > Aves > Eurypygiformes > Eurypygidae > Eurypyga > Eurypyga helias. Next base: position 948 of record NW_010284357.1, read on the forward strand.
ATTGACACGAATCAGAGGAACACATTTCACAGGGAGATGGTGCTGCTTGTGGAGGCCAAGCCCCTGGGTCCTGAGGCTGCCCCCTCGGGACACTGAGGCATGATC
>NW_010284358.1:0-1056 GCF_000690775.1 Eurypyga helias
TTCTATGATTCTATGAAAATCACACCATACAAACACAAATTTCAGCTACATAAATAAAAACCAAGAAACACCACAACAAGACTTCAATGTGCTTGCCACTCAGAGTGAAAAACAAAGAGACTGAGGCGAAGTACAAACACAAGCCAAAAACAATTTGGCTAATTTTAACTTACTATTTTCTCAGCCCCTGCAGGAAAATAATAGGCATATCTGTCATGCAGAAGCACTCACTTACCCTCCAGAAATATCTACTGTCCATAACGAGAGACAGATATTTCAGTTAAGTTCACTGTATTGGTCTCCAAAGATCTACAGAGCAGTTGAGTGATGGCACGGTACGTGGCTTAGGCAGCCTGAATCACAGTGGTACAGGCACCTACTTTCTTTCAAAAGCCACTTAAAGCTCTTGGAACAAGGAGTTTGCTTACAAGTAATATTCATGCTTGTTCGATCCATCATTTCTGAAATGCAGGGCTCCCAAAAATGGGGGGATGAGTTCTATTCAGCTCAACTACTAATATCACTCTAGACTGCATCACCTTTCTTGTCAAGGGTTCTAGGTGGACAAGAGTCTGGGAACCCTTAGCAAGCTCAAATACCAATAGCTTACTATTCTCATTTTACCCTTGGGCTACCCCTTGGCTTTTTCTTTGCTTGAATTGGCAACACATGACCAATCTAGCAGAGTTCACTCTCGGATGCATTTTCAGGACACATGTTGTTCACAGGAGTTGAACATAGTCTTCACCGCATTCCAGACTAAATTATGTGTACAACTACCTTGTACACCTCAGCGTAACACTATGTTATGGCATCTCTACTGCTCCCGAAAGTAACTGTCAGAAGGAAGTCCCACGGCTCATTTCAATCCCAAGGAAGCTGGTACACTGCTGTGGTTTTCACTCTACCAGCTTCTGGACACAACTTACATGTTTCTTTTGCCAATGAATCTTAAGCTTCTACCATGAAAGACTAAACTAGAAGCGCTACCACCCGAGCATAAGCCATAACACAATTGGCACTGACATGTTAAAAAAAAAAAAAATAAAAAGGCAG
>NW_010284359.1:0-1057 GCF_000690775.1 Eurypyga helias
TAAAAGTTAGGGCCGGCGCCTACACGTCAGTGTCTGACTACTCCTACACCACTAGGTCGTTGAGCGCTTTTTCCTGTGCCGGAAGCTAAACACCCAAAGGGCTTCTCTCCAGCTCTTGGTGGAGCAGGACACCACCAGAGAGACGCTCCTGGCTGTAAGGGTGAGAATCGCCTGCCGGTACCGACATCGCGAGAATGAAGAGAAAATCGCAGGTGCATGAACCTAACGAGTATTTCAGCCCAGTTAAGGTACGCCCGCAGCTGAATTAGTGAGCGGGAGACCTCCAGGGAAAGAAGAGGAAGGTTTTGTAGGACCACAGGATTGTTAGAACGTGAAACTTTCAGACTGCCATCTCTCCCTTCCTGCTTTTACTGGGTGCAATCATTCCGAGTAACAGGAAGGCAAAGCCCACCTGAGACACCCAGTCTTTCCAACAGCTAAGCTACGGTGTGGCTATGCGTTCCTCATGCCAGGAGGTTTGCTCTTGCTCGCATTTTATAGGAAAGGTGCAGTGCCTTTACCTTAGGATTACTGGGTTTTGTGATTTCCAGACACATCTCCGGTGTCCAGCTCGGCGTTCAGGCTGGAGAACTCCCTGCACCTTACTACTTTCTCACCCTCCTAGGTGTGTAAAGTCTTACGGGGGGTTTCTTGCCCGCTCGAGAAAGAACTTGAGTTAGCTTTTTCCTGGTTTTCAGGGCTGGATTGCACAATGTTCCAGAGAAGACCACGCAAGAGCGGTCACCTCAATGGGCTGGCAGCGGTGGCACCGCACGCCTTGCCAAAGATGGCACAGGTGTGAGACGGCATCTTCTCTCCAGCGCTTTCTGGGAGGCTCGGTGTTCTCCAGCCTTCAGGATGGCTCTTCACAGAGGGATTTCACTACTGACCCCCTGGATCACGGATTCTCAAAGGGAAAGGAGATGTGCTTTGCCTCCTCCTGCTGCAGTCTCGCCCTCGGGCTTGCAGGTAACCCCACCTTGGAGGACTGGGGGCACCTGAAACAATTCCACGTGCCAGAGCAGGTCGGTCACTTCTGGAATGGCCTTCTTCCTTC
>NW_010284360.1:0-1057 GCF_000690775.1 Eurypyga helias
TGGCCTTGAACACTTCCCGGGAGGAGGCATCCACAACCTTTCTAACCACGTTCTAAGGCTAATTTTTCAGCAAACTTAAAATGTTTTTTCTTCTCTGCTGCTACCTTTGTGAGCACACACAGATGAATAGAGTTCGCTCACTGTTCATGTGCTTCAGTACTCGTTGTTATCAATCTGTGGTCAGGTAGGTGCCCTGACGTGTAGGTAGGGCCGTCCTCAAGGTAGTCATGCTTTTGGTAGATACTTTTAAAATTATCCTGATGTTTTGTGTGCATTACTCTGTCAAGCTAGATAAATGCTGATTGTCTTGAGAGTAGACAGGTTAATAAAGTAAGAATTTGAGTAAACTCCGGACTACAGTTTTCGGTAAGCCTGAAGAAAACCTGGTCAAATGTTCCTAAATACCTAACAAAGTGATAATGTATCTTGTTTTCAAAGACCAATGTACTTTTGGTGCATGACCTGGTTTTGGGTTGAGGGCGAAACAAAACAAAGTCTTAATTAAACTATTGCATAAATTCCCTTTGGAGAAGCTGAATAAAATTCACTAGATGTGGGATATCCAGCTCTGAGCAGATGTGGAAGGAAATTGGGAAGCAAACTAGCAAAGGAATCCCAGATCTAAGCAATGGAAATAGGACGATTTGAGATGATTATTTTTTAATGAATTGCATCCATTTTTGAGGCATTCTTGTTTTTTCTCAACCTAGCTAGTGTCTGGGAGGTTTGTTAGGGTTTGATTAAATACATCGTACTTTTGACTGACAGTCTGGTTGGTGCAAAAGAGGTGAGCACCCAGGTTTGCTGCCTCGTTGCTGTGCAGCGTAGAGACTTGTCAGAGAAGCCAACGTGTTTCTCTGACTGACAGGGTGGGGGAGAGCATGCTGCACATGCTACATGTAGGGCTTGTTGGCTTTGTGAACCTGAAATATTTTGCTGGCATCTGTCAGTTTGATGTTTTGTGTGAAAAAAAGGGTGAGGGAGGAAGGACTTCCCAAAATACTCTTAGTAAGAACCCTGGTGAAAAGACCTGAATCAACTGTGTGTGAGTGCCCAG
>NW_010284361.1:0-1044 GCF_000690775.1 Eurypyga helias
TGAGGGCTCCAGGGCTGGACACAGCTCTGGAAACGATATGGTAGAGTTTACAAATAATTAAAGATTGCAACATTCGGGGTAGGGATTGTGTCTCCTCAGGATTTCTGTGAAGGATTTTCACTCATACTCAGTGACAGCATCTCTGGGGGGTGGAAGTTGCGTAGTAATTTACAAACATGCAGAATTTGAGAGACCCTCAGAATTCAGAAAATAGAGCAACCGCTGTCTGTGTGGGCACTACCTTCTTGGAACAAACTCAAGGACCTGATGACGACGCAAAATCCAAGCAGCTACCATGACAGAAGGGTGAAGAAACTGTGTGGAAAAGTTGATAAAAATGGAATCGTGAGATAGACCGGGGTTACGTGGAACACAGGAGGGAGCTCATGAAGTCCGTATCTAGAGAAGCAGGTAGTGAGCAGTAATGGGCAGAGGATGGCCAGCAGTGCTTCAGCGAGAGAGAAACAGAACTGAGCTGCAAGCATACTGAAAAAACAGGGGGAAGTAGTGTTTTCACATCCAAAGTCCTTGACCCAGCCCCCAAGGAAAAACCCACCCTGCTCACAGAAGCAGGATGGTGACCAGCAGTTACACCGATTAAAATGAATGGGGGGAAGAAAGTGGCGTGCAGGGACTGCTGTAACCAAGTGGTTTTGTTGAAAATTATTTCAGACCCAGAGCAGCTGGTCAACACCTGATCAGAATGCAGCATGCATTCCACAGGGCAGCGCTGCTGCTCAGCTGCGCTGGGGACAATAAGCTCCCATCTGCTCTAGGCACTGGGTGTTCTTCTCGTTTTACTTCTAGTGGCAATGAATCGCGTTATTAAGAAAACTGAGCTGAAAGCGGAAGATGAACATGCTCGTTCGCAGCACTGAAGGAACACGATCCTTTTACTTCCGCCCGTTTCTCCAAGTGTGTTTTTTACCTCTGAAGCTCCGTTAGATTGAAGTAAATCACACCTTCCTTCTAAATGACCCTTTCCCACGCCTCTCCAGCAGAAGGGCCCTGCAGCTCTTTACGTGCGGAAACAAACCCTACAAC
>NW_010284362.1:0-1059 GCF_000690775.1 Eurypyga helias
AGCCCGGGAGGGAGTTGCTTTGCGTGGGTTGAAGAGGCGCGGGTCATCTGGATCAAGAGACAGCAAGGACTTGTGAAACATCGAGAACGCACCGACGTTAAGCTGAAAGAAGCTGGAGCGACGGGGCTGCGTGTTGGTTGCTGCTTTTAATACTGAAAATTCTGCTCCCATGAAATTATTACTTTTTTAAGGAAGGAAGGGAAAAAAAGAAATTAGTGTTCTTTCCTAATAAGAGCTATAGACTTTTGACCAGTTCAACACTGACATTAACAAGTTTTACAAAAATTGCTTCAAGTATCCTTTTTTAATCACAGTGAAAATGTAAGACCAAGATGAAAATGAAGTGAGTGACTGAAAGTTTCAGAGACGAAAAAGGCAAAGGTACTAAATCAAAACATATAAAAATGCTTAAACGCATTTCCTTCATGTGATATGAATAGAAAGGTTATCTGTAAAAAGTTAGAAAAATTAAAATAAATTACATATTTAAGTACACTTTCCCTTCAACACCTCTATAAAAATTCAGGAGAGCGTACTGTTGAATATACACGGAGTAAAAACGCACGGGTGCCGCAGGTTAGCCTCGGGGGGTACACGGCGTCGCGCTCGCCGCCGTGGGTTTCGTTCCTGACGGACGCGCCTCCGGAGACGTCTCAGTACACCCAGCTGATGGGGACCCACTGCGGCTCCAGCCGCAGGCCCTCGATGGCAGTCTGTAGCTTCTCGAAGGCTTTGTCCAGGTTGTCGTTCACAATGGTCAGATCAAAATAGTGGTTGTACGCTCGCTGGATCCGGGCACTTTCATCCACTGTTTTTTTCAAATCTGTGTCCTGTTGAACAGATTTTAAAGGTTACTAAGAATGTTAGACCTGGCAAATCCTGATAAATGCAGGAGTATCTCTCCATTACACAGGGATAGCTGCCTATTCAAAGCTGTACACTGAATACGTTTTAAAAAGGAAAGTTTTAATTCATGTAGCTATTTTTTTTAAATGTAGCTAGGGCTTTTTAGCTTTTCTGTAACTTTTATTTTTTATTGTGCCTGACGAATATGGTGGC
>NW_010284363.1:0-1057 GCF_000690775.1 Eurypyga helias
AAAAAAAAATATTTAGCCAGCTTGAATGAATTCTTTTATCTCTCCTTAGAGGATAAACTTTTGTCAGAGTCCCTTAATGTTTTTCCTTTAGAGAAATATTCGGTAAGATTGCTCCGTTGCCCTTTTAATTTCCTTCTACCTTTTTCTGAACTGCTATGTTGCCCCAAGGTAACACATTAATTAAATTAGGATAAAAACTTTATGTCTCAGTGCAGAAAAAGAATTGGGTATGTTTGTTTGTTCTATGAAAGAATTTTTTCTTCTTTTGCTTTTTATCCTGCGAGGCCCTTCTGAAGTGCAACACTGAATGAAATCTTTGCAAACAACACTTTGCATGCTGGGGCCTGACATTTTAGTTCTTCTAAAATCAATAGCTTCGGTTGCAGAGGATGGAAGCCAGATTTTGCTTTGAAAGTCTCTACTACAGCAGTTTACCTGCAGAGAAGTCCTAGTACTGCGGGGTTAAAGTGTCTTGGTGTGTTGCTCGTGGTGCCAGCTGAAGTCAATGCTAACTGCGTACTCATGTACTCAGAGACTGGCCTTTAGACACTTATACATACACTCAAGGATTATTTTCAGCTTCTGAATCTGTTTTAATATGTCATGTAACAGCCTCTTGCAGTTCCCTGTGCTACCAAAAAGGCTATGCTCACGCCTTGGAGACAAGAAGAGTCAAGGGTGGGGGCGTGTGGCATTAGAAAATAACACCATGCTAATATGTGATTGCTTTTGTCATGTGTTTACAAGATTAGTATAAAATTATCCAAATTATAAGTACTATATGTAGAATCCCTATGATGAACACTATAGATTTGGTCTCTGTATCCCAGTGGTACCAAGGTAAGTAATTGAAAATAACGCTGCTTGTTGAGAAGGGTGTTGTCCAAACCTTGGAGGTTCCCTGGTTTTCCTTGATTGGTACCAAATCCACCTCTGGAGTAACGTAGTTCACCTGTGTTTTTTGAATAGTGCTTCTGGTTTAGTATTAGGAAATTTAGACAGGCATTTGGAGCAATGTTGTGTGATGGTAGCATTGATCAAATAATTTACTCCACCC
>NW_010284364.1:0-1058 GCF_000690775.1 Eurypyga helias
TTTTTTTTTTTTTTAAATAAGTATTAGCCCAGTAGTGTCAGATTTGGAGCACCCTGTTGTCACAGTGCCAACAGCCAGGAGGCACTGGCGTTGCTCTTATTCCACACAGCAAGGTCTAGAGCTCAGATTAGGAGTGCACATTTGTTTTCATGTCAGCAAGGCACAGGATTTCCATCCTCCCCCGATGAGGCAGTAACCCTGAAAAAGCATCAGTACAAATATCCATCTCCTGGGCCATTACAAAGATACATTTTTTTGTCTGTCACTTTATAAAGTGACCAAAATAAGATGTTACGTTAACCGAAGAGTTTACACTGATGAAAACAAGATGCAAATTACATTCCAGTCTTTAACCAGCTGGCATTTTTCACCAAGATATTCTGTGTGTTCATGTCGTGGCCTTAACTTATTAGCGGTAGGCTACCCTGTGCTTACTACACTTGCTCATTTTTTGATAGATCTGTGCACCCCACACCATTCCCCAGACCTCATTAGCATGCAAAGTCTGAGGAAGACATGCACATTTCAGGTACAGTTCCCAACAGCCCTGCTGTCAGGACTTCAGTGAAGCCTTTACACGATCTAATGTTCTGATGAGGTGTGTAATGACCATTGTTCCGCTACAAAGGAGATAAGCTTCACCACAAATGGCCTCAGCTCTTCACAGCTGTCTTCAACAACTGAAAACAAAGATTTCAGACACAGCTTCTACAATTAAATCCACCAAAACTCCTGTACCCTCAGTACAAGGGTAGCACAGGCTTAGTGGATGGGATGTTTTCCCTCCCAGTGTGTTGGTCTGCTTTCAGAACATGAATGTTACAGTGTGAATGGCCTGCATGATCCCTAACGCTATGTAAAAATGTCAGCCTTTTCACAACAGGCAGAAGCTGACCCCAGCAACTGACTCAAGTGCCGTTCCCTCCAGGAGACCTGCCTTCGACATGGTGGTCAAGGCTGCCTGACTTGGCTGATTACTTGAATCTTTTACACAAGTTTCACTGAACAGCATGGCTCAAATACCTCATGTGGCCAGGCTGGAGAGTTGGGTGGAGAGG
>NW_010284365.1:0-1057 GCF_000690775.1 Eurypyga helias
CCAGCTCTGCTCTGCCCTCTGAGTTCGGAGCTTTGCTCTCCACCAGCTACTTCATACCCCAAAAGGGAACACGACAGGAGCCCATGGCAGCTTACCAACCATGGGGTAGTTCACCCCTTCCCATGGAAACGCTTGTAGGGCAAGTAAAGCTCGGTGGCAGCTTCACAAGTTCTTCTCTGATGTCTGTCTCTCACCACTGGCTTCAGCAGGCAGAAACACCTCACCAGCAGATCTGCTTTGTGACGGCAGCGCAGCTAACCTCCAGCAACCCTCAAGTGCAGCCGCTCAGTTGTGTGTTATGCAATGAAAATGCTTCCAGTAGGTACCTAATAGCTGTTTCGGTACTGCTAATTGCTTGCTCGCGGGTTAAGATCTACTCCCAAAGGAGAGAGCAGCAAAAAGCACCCTGTGAGCTATGGCTCCTTTCACTGCAGCCCTCCTAGATCCCCTCTGCAAGGTAATGAGGCGAGGGACTACAGCCCCAAACACGCTCTTCTGCTCTGGAACAGATCAATAGCTTTGTTCTTCCTCATATCTGAATGCTGTTGTCATATAACACTGTTTTCACTGGGAATCTACTAATACTCATTACCCCACAATGAGCATTTTGGGCAGAAATTCCATAGAAGAATTGTATTACTGGCTGGATGCATTTGCTGTATCAAGCAGAATAAAATCAAAGAAATGCAAGGACATGTGTTTAAATTAAAAGCTGCCTTTGCTTAAGCAAAGAAGATAAAGACAGTAAAACATATAAACAGGAAAACTAATTATAAAAATCAAAATCCTTTTGAACAGTCCGAATAGTCATTTGGAAACAAATCTCTATTCTTAATGCCTCAAAACGTCTGCTATGTCAAGCTTATTGCCAGCAGAAAGGCTGCTTACAGAGAGAATTTTCTTTCATTAATATACAACTAAGTATTTATATGAAGAAGTTCCAGACAGAGAGCAAGACTTTTCTCCTCCCTCTGCCACCAACATGCTGTTGAATCAACCTTCCTTAAAAGGCACGATCTGCTGAATTAAAGGAAAATTGAGTCGCTCACAGAAAAAG
>NW_010284366.1:0-1060 GCF_000690775.1 Eurypyga helias
GTGCGCGCGGTCATCGCGTTTACCGCACGGAGCCCTCGGTGCGCGGGAGTGGGGCCGGGGCCGAGGCCGGGGCCGGGCGGGGTGGTCTCACAACCGCCCCCGCCCGCCCCCCGCCGCCCCGCTGCAGTTCGGGGAAGGAGCGGGGGCTCCGTACTTCCTCGGTTCCGCTTGTCACGTGAGCCGTGCTAGGAATGATCGTTTACGTCACCCTGGCAGGAAAATAATTTGTAGGTTTTCTGTCATAATTTCCATTTTCATTGAGATCCACCCTGGCAGACGTATACCAGCAAATACCGCAGGGTAGGGTGAATAATAAAGGAGAAGCTTAAGCTAAACGATTTGCCTTAATTGGGAATGCTTCGAGCTGATAAGAGTAAATTGGAAAGACCTAGTTTCCCACATTTTTTTTTTTTTTTAAACGATGACGGGACCTGAACCTGAGAAATAATGTCAATAGGAAAATTTGCGTTGAAACGGATGGGAGTTACATGGAGTAATACTTCACTTAGAACAACAACCGGGCGCCAAGATACATTTTCTTGCTATTTAAAAGGGTGGCAGAAAACATTTTTCACACATGTTTGCATAACGCTCCATCCTCCTCCTAGTAAAAAATTGTCTCCCTGTCTTGGTTCTGTTATTATTAACTTAGCATTAACAGAAGAATGGCAGAAATCCGTGAAGATAGACCACTGAAAAGTTGATATAATCTCGAGTTCAGCAAACTCCGAAATTAGGTGCTGCCAGAACACACTGAAAGCAAACGGCAGCTTTACGGGGATTTAGCTCTGTCACAGAGACGCAGTTATGAAACGTGCTCATTGGTATGCATGCCTCATTTTTTATTCTTTTTCTATTTTATTCTGAAAAAAAGAAGTCTATTTTTAACTAGGGGGGGGAAAAAAAAAAGCAAAGCCCGGAGAAAGGGAACGAGAAAATTGGTAGGGTGCGTGTGCTTAAACTGGCTCGTTCCTATCATCGCCATCGTTCCCGGCTCCTGTCATCCTTTTTTTGTTGCTTCGGTTGAGTTTTTGACGCGCTCGCTCCCCCACAGTCGGAC
>NW_010284367.1:0-1061 GCF_000690775.1 Eurypyga helias
GTTACCCCTTGTCCTGTCAAGTGAAGGACATCATCTGTGAAGATGACCCCGGGCTGCCAAATCACAAACGAAGCTCCATGGGGTGTGAAACCGATCAGCCCCTTCCAAGTGTCATCGTGCAGGTGTTACAGGTTTTTATTTGCCAGCAACGGGAACAAAAAGGAAAACAGGAATATACACAGATTATGTACACAAGTATCAGACAAGAAACAATTCCAACACAAGTTACAGAAGACTCAAAACGTCCCCAGGTGATCTCATGGAAAATTAGCTTCCCGCTCCCCCATTATAGGTCCGGTTGGCTCAAATGATGCCGCCCAGAGGGCGAGACCTCTTTGCCTCTTGGATGCCAGGGGCACGCAGGCACCAGCTCACCGGTCAGAGCTCTGCCCTGTCACGCGTGCTGGGAGCGAAGGGACTGGGTTCCCACCCACGCCAGCAGCTGACACCACAAAACCCCACCCCCGCCCTGCAGGGTCAGCAGAGATGGCACGCCTGACACAGCTACCGGCTCGTCCCTCGTGCCGGCCGGGGCAGGCTTCGCCGAACGCTGAGAGCGGGGACAGGGCGCTGCTTGGAAACGGGCCCCGCTGCTGCCCGACGCTGACCCCCAGAGGGGATGCACTTCAGGGGACTTGCAGTTCCATTCAGCTTAATAGAAAAATTTTAATAAAGCAGTTAATGCTAGGCAACAGTGTCAGAGTTATCACAGACACGTCGATCCTACCAATGCTACATAAAAAAGCCTCTAGATTTAAGGAACAAACAAGTTCTCTGTGCCAGTTTCTGAGGTATTTTAAGGCAACACAATACTGCAATTAAAGCACATGAATTTTAAATTATATTATTTTTCATTGGAAAGCCACTTGAGTCACACAAACCTTCGCTGTCTCAACGTCAGCAGCTTACGCCCTGATCCTGAGAACAGATCCATGGAAGCGGGATTACTCTCTGACGCCCCTTACTCACCCAAGCATTTGCAAGACCCAGCCCCGCAGCCCCTCCGCAGCTTACAGCCGCGTTCCTCACCCGTGCCCGAAGGCACCTCTGCCGCCAGTAAC
>NW_010284368.1:0-1060 GCF_000690775.1 Eurypyga helias
AGCTCCCCCCCTTTCCACCCGCGGCGTGTCACATCCCAGCCCCCCGCCCGCCCCCAGCCGTATTTTTGAGCTCTAAACCCCGCCACAGGCGAGGAAAGAAAAAATTATGGGAAAAATAAGGCTCGTTCCCTGGACGTTATTAACGGTGCAGCCTGAAATACACATTTTTTGCCTTAAAGAAAAGGGAATCATTATCAAGCCATTACGCATTAAGAAATGTCATTCAGTCATTTTTATTCATTCCGCTGAAATCTTCGTAAAAGCCCGAATCATACTTCTGCAAGCAGCAATTTTGTTAATCCAGGGGGTTATTACTCTGGTCCCTTATTAGGATCTATACCGCTGCCAAGCAATCCTATAACCTTCTCAAAAGAAGTTTACCTCCGTGTTATAAAACCAGTAGTGGTATTTATACTGCGCAATAATTAGTGTATTACTTGAATCCACTAACAGGTTCATTTTATCTCCGCACAAAACCCCTAGTCTGCTTATAGAAAGCTTGTGCCTCCTTTGGTGCTGTTAAAGCGGTGAAAGAGTGAATGAAGGCTGGTAGCACTTTCTCCTTTCGCCGTGCCTTAATTCCCATCTCTTTCTGCTCTCATCCAATTAGTGCGGTGTATTAAGCGGTTTATCATCTCATAGTCAGCTATTGAGAGAAACAAGGCGAACACTTTGCAATAGAGCCTGCTCTCCTTTGACACCCTCAGGTACTTACATATTCCACTGTGCTATGAATAATAGAGGAAGAATAGAGCGCTAATTCCCTCATCAAAGAATGCCTTGTCTGCTGCTTTGCTCAACAACACCATTCTGATCAAAAGAAAAGCAATAAAGCTTAGCATAACAAAACGAAACCTACTTATTAGCTTAGTGGTTAAATTAATGCAGAGCCGCTGCTATTCAAAACCAAGGTTTGAAAACAGCCTCCAACCACCTGATAATGCTGCCTTCGGGATGGAGGAATTTTAATCTGAAATCCGAGGCTGGCGCAGATGAGTTAATCTATTGAGCGGCTGCGAGGCGGGTGCGGGAGGACGGCTCGGCTGAGACCCGCCGGCGG
>NW_010284369.1:0-1059 GCF_000690775.1 Eurypyga helias
ATTCCTGCTTAGGGCATCAGTAGTCTAGAGGTGGATTTTACATGTTTGTCCATGTGTGAAACTCTTGGTTTCAGACCATCTAATTGCTGGGTTCAGACATGGAACTTGATCATTAGAAAAGTTTTCTCATAAACCTGAATGAATTTATACGTCTGAAAAGAGCAAGGGTTGGGTGGAGTACCGTGGGGATTCCCTTCAGCCTTGTTGGGTGGATAGGCAGTCTGTGATAGGCCCCAGGAGGATTTGATTGTGCCTTAAAAAACTCAAAGAAGGTACCCATATTTATATTCTTAGTCTGGTCCTCTGTGTTCGTTTATCCTTAAAATGGAATGTGAATTCTAAGTCAGTAAATCACGTACTTGATGTCAATTGTCCACCAAAAGTATTTTGGGTATGACTCTTCTGTTGTCAAAGTAGAAATGTGCTAAAAGATGCTTATCTAGACTATTCAGCATCCTGTCTGGAAGCCCCTGCTTTAAGTCATGGGAGTTTTATATAGTAGTAGGTACAAAATGCAGTGAAGGAGTGGGCTGTTTTATTCCACGCCTCTCTTTTGAGTGGTGACAGTGTGAGTGCTTTTTGTGATGTTCTTGCAGCTGGTGAGCTTTGTCAGTTCAATTCTTTCACTAGGAAACACCTCAAATGCCTTTTAAGTAGCTAATGCCGAACAGGATGGTGCTTTTCTGTGGTTATAAGCTCGGGTGCTGCTCGTAAAGGTATTTCCTTTGGGTAGGCGGAAGGAGAAGCTGATGTTCCTGGATAGATCTGTACAACTCAAATTTCTGTCTGGAGTGGGGCAGTTTCCCTTGGGAGTCCTTTGGGTGTTTGTGAGGGGCTAAAGTAGAGCAAGAGAAATTTGCTTCCCCTGTTTTCCTCATTCCAGTCTACCTGAAGCAGGGAAATGGTGGCTTCCAAGCTGTCATTAAACTTCCTGAGAATGTTTTTATTAATTGTAATTGTCTGTCCAGTGTAGTTTGACAAGATTAGTGAAGCATGGAGAGTGCTTCCTGCTGTTAGGCTTAAAGTTCTTCTTTTAAGGACAAAGTTCTTCAGATTCGG
>NW_010284370.1:0-1062 GCF_000690775.1 Eurypyga helias
TCCAACCCAAACCATTCCATGATAACTAAAATACTATTTCTTCCTCAATGCAAATGATGACATTTAAAATGGATTAACTTTTTTTTTGGTGGTTAAAATTCCCAGAAGAATTTTCCATTTTCCATGAATTTCTGAAAATAATTGTCTACAATACTATTAGAGGATTACATATAAAAATGCTTCTTACGACTGTAATATAACTTAACAGATTTATAGCTCAGTCTTAAATTAGATACATAGCGCTCTGTCTAGACAGGTTAAAGAACTAGCTAATACTATCACTTATAAAATATTATGCTCTTACAACCACTGGACAGATGTTCAAAAGACTTTCAAGTTATGTATATTCCGTACCTGTCATCATGAGCAGCAATTCTTGCTCCTAAAACCATCCTTGCAGGGGTTAAAGACAATATCCCAACATCCTGGAGCTGTGTTAAGAAATTCTGCTCTGTTAAAACATGAAACAACTATTCTTAAAAATAGAAGCTTTCTTCTAAGCTATTTATAGATTTGATAATTAATCTGAGATACAATTAGCAGAAAAGATATGCTGGTTTTGTTCCTACTAATATACAGAAATGACATAGTGACAGCTGAAGAATTGCTACTATTATAAAAATGGGGAGGAAGAGGTTGAAACCAGAAATTAAAGAACAAATAAAACCCAACCCAAACCAAAAGTCCTCCACTTACAGCACACCAGTTAGCTTAAACAGCATTTCAGAGTGTGTTACACTGTATATGGAAACCCAATTACTCATGCTGAGCAGTCAGGCTGCTCATGTTCAATGTTTTATGAAGTATTCCTCCTCCAGTCATTCTTCACAGAAGTATCCAAAGAGATAATTATAATTTAGTTTAATAAAGAAAACACCAGGAAACTATTTCACTCACCTGTAATGTAAGGATCACGTCTTGTTCTCCACTGTGGAACGAATACAGTAATATTTCTGTGGCCACGCTTCCAAAAGTATTCAACAGCTATTGCAATTCCTCGACAGGAGAAGAATTTCCTTAGACCATGACTGGGGGTGAAAAAAAGAAAAAGGAGATTAAAAT
>NW_010284371.1:0-1063 GCF_000690775.1 Eurypyga helias
TTTTTGGTTTTGGGTTTTTTTTTCAGTCTGGTAGGATAGCACACACTGTGTGGTTTCTATCATCCTTCTAATTTAACATTTATATTAGTGGGTCATTTCCTTTTACTCATTTATGTCTTTGGTGTGATCCAATTCCCACCAATGTTTATCTTTAATGGAAATTGGATTTATCCCTTCTAAGAAGAAAGCAACAAAGGATTCCTCCAAGCTGGCCTGATTTTCAGTATCCTCAATTACTTGCAGTATGTTCCAGCTTTCATCTCCTCCTACTGTATCCACGGCCGTTGATCTCATAGCTCAGTAACATACATGGAATTCTTCCTACTTTGATTCAGATTCCTTAGGTTCATTCGTTAGATTCTTTAGATTAGGCTGTCCTAAGGAGGAACAGGTGTTGTTTATTTAGTAGAATATTTAGTGTTGCAGTCCACCCTCCATAGCCTGCAGACCTGTTTCTGATGTGACATGACTGTTGCTGCAGTGACATTCACAGAAAATGAAGAAATTAAACTTGAGGTGGGTAGGGATGCAAAGCATGATCTCGCTTTCAGTGTATTATCTGCACTGTAATGCTATCCAGCATTGCTTTGTGAGTACTGCTTACCTGAACCAAAGCTCCTGGTCTGGGGATCCAAGCTTCCACTGCAGTGCAAGCAGAGGGGTTATCAGGCATCCATTTTTTTCCCCACTGTCTCTTCCTAACCTTTCTGTTTTCCCAGAGTTTTCTTTTTAGGATCTCCCAGCTAAAGTGTTTTTTCTGGATTTACATGTTCTACTCTTTTGGTATAAATATGGTTTTTAGACTTTACATAAGCAAGGAAAGATTTTCTACAACAAGATTTAACTGATTTTGAAACTAAACCCCTAAGTTTGAGTTTATTGTTACAATTATGGCCTATACTGGATACATTTCCATGGGAAAATTTCTTCTTTCATTTGTTTGATGGTTCCAGTAGCCTGAAGCTTTCCCTTAAGTTTAAAACCATAGTCTTAGTGAATCACAGGTTAAAGTTGGAAGGGGCCTCTGGACATCATCTGGTTCAATTCCCCTGCTCAAGCAGGG
>NW_010284372.1:0-1042 GCF_000690775.1 Eurypyga helias
CGGGAGCAGCAGCAGACCCAGCGCGCGCTGCCGAAGGGCCGTCTTCCGCCGAGCCGTCGTGTCCCAAAAGCTCAGACGTGCTTTTCTTCCCCCGCGTGCTCCAAGGAACTCTTGTGTTTGTTGGACAGGAGCGACTGCGTTCGGCAGGGCGAAGAGCCGAGCTGCGAGGACGTGAATTACAGAGGCTCTGTGCGTTATCCTGGAAGCGACTGGTCCTTTCTATCTCCCCGTGCTGGCGTCAGGACCTCCCAGGCTCCTCTCACGCCAGGAACAACCCAGTGGTGTTTGTTTGTCCCTGCCCTTCGTGGACATCCTCAACCTCCTGCGGCGGCGAGATGCTCCCTCCCGGTGCCTCTTCTCTGTCCGTGGGTGCTCGGTAAACCAGAAAACACTTTTGGGGTGGTTGCCAAACCCTCTGTTGATGTTTTTTTCCCTTGCTTTGAGGGCAGGAGAGCAGCAAGGCCAGCGGGCAGCTTCCTAGGGCTGCGGGGAGCATTTTTCTTCATTGAGAAGCAGCTGGTTTCTCCTGTATTTAATTACTCTTCCCTTTAGCAAACAGGGAGGGGGGGCACGGAGAAATGGGGGAAGCTGGGAAGAAATTGCTTCTGTGAAAACACACCATGGCACAGAGAAAAGGCCAGAAAATGGATCCGCTCGTCACCTGTCCCCTTTTTTAACCAACTCCCAGAAACGCAGCAGCCCCGGCATTGCCAGCTGGAAAGCTCCCAATGGCCTGGTGCAGAGAAACTGGGGGTGACTGGGGAGAAATCGGGGGGTTGAGGATGATCGGGGCTCATCCGTGCGGCCGCACCTGCCCGCGCCGGGTTCCGCTCCCCCATCCAGCACCCAACCGTACATAAACCCCCGAATAGGACAGCAGAGCCTTTCCCTGCCCCAGCTCCCCGGGAGGCTGAGCTGCCCCAAGCCTCTTATCGAAATCTTGGCTGGAGCTGGTGTCTTTAGCCGGGAACTGGAGCGACCCCGATGCCAGGGCCGGGTTTCAGCCGGGGTGCGCGGGGACATGAATGATTCAGGAGCAGCA
>NW_010284373.1:0-1062 GCF_000690775.1 Eurypyga helias
AAAATCCTAATTTCAGGCAACTAATTTAGAAACTTATGTAAGGCCTACCCCAGAAGAGTAGGCTGCGGCTGAATCTCTAGTTTCCTACATCTGATGGACAAATTAAGGCAAATTCATTTAAAATATGACAGGGGGCGACTAGGAGCGAAGCCGAACGAGAAGCGTCCTTCACTACAGCGGTTCATCAGTACCTACTCCTGGGCAGAGTTTGAGGACGAACATTCTGAAACAAAGTGAGTTCAACAGCAACCCCCTCTGAGGTGGGGGTGTGCGGGGCTGGTTGGTTTGGTTTTGATGAACCCTAAACTGCCCGCCACCACCTGATGAGGGCTATGAAGCCAAGCCATGGTGAGCTCTGTCAAGGGCTTGATGGCAAAGCTGTGGAACTGTTGATGCTTGCTTACAGGAATGAGCAGTCAGAATCACCTGCTGAAGTACAAGAACAACCATCCAGGAAGGAAAGTGTCTCTGAAAAAGGAAAATATCCATCAAAATGGAGCCTAGAGTCAGCGTAAGTTTTATGCACGTCGTCATGAGGCAAAGCCATGTTTACAGGGCGGACATGGGAAGGAAGAGGAAGCACAAACCTCTTGCCCTACCTGGGGTTCCTTACCAATCCTAAACAGTGAGGTAATGAGGAGCCGTGTGCTATGATCCCACCTCCTGGTTACTCCACGACAGCTGTGATGGCCACTAGGCCATGCTGACACGCGCTCGTGCACAAATGATCACGGGCTGGAGGCCTGTGCAATACTTGGCAGCTCTGGCACACACTGAGACACCAGTAGCTATTGAGACTAACTCCAGACTCTTCCTGCTAACTTCTCTGACTATCTCAAGTCAAGGAAGAGAGGGGGAGGAAGACAGTTATGCTGGTGTGTAAAACAGAGGACAGCACGAACGAACACCTCGGGATTTATTTTTGAAAAACAAGTTGAAGGATGGGGGTACCTGATGTCATGAGAGGCCTGGGATTTGGATAGTCAGGGAGGGTGAAGATTTTCCCTAATCTCAAGGAAGGCACCAAAGCCCTCAAACATTAAAACATAAGGCCAGTACTTC
>NW_010284374.1:0-1063 GCF_000690775.1 Eurypyga helias
GGGTGCACTCAATGCCGTCATCTATTAGTAAGCTAGTAAGAGCGAACTCCATCATTATCATGCCACAGATCACACAGTACAGTCAGGAGCAGAGTCCTGTTGTGGGAGCTGTTTTAACATCATAAAGAAAGTCACAATGTGAGGTACAAAATTGTTTCAGAATATGAACCTGATCCTGCCATTTTTTTAAAACACACAAGTAGCTCATGCAAATACATATGAAAAAGTGCTGCCTAAAATAAATTCTCCAAGAAAATTTTCTTCTTTTTGATACTGTACTATGCTTTCATTTTGTTTGTTTTATTTATTGGTGCTCTATTTTTGTCTATCCTCTTAACATTTTCTTGAAGCAGTTATAATTGTGGGCAAAATTTGTGATTAGATCAAGGTTCTCCGTCCATTGGCATGAGTTACAATTTTGGTTCCATATCATCACAACAATGATGTAATGAGAGAGCTTTAGCAATACTGGTTCCTCAGATATAATGTGATTTCTATTAACAATCACTTCCCATAACTTTTACCGAATAAAAAAATCGTGAGTTTTCAGGTTATAGTTCCCAATTTATATATAAGAGAAATATTTTCTCTACTGTCCAGAACAAAGAAATTGAATTTCTCGCACTATATCCTGTGGGGTTGTTTATTATTTAATTTACTTTTAATGAGTCATAGTAATAAATCACCAGTTTACCCAGTAATTTTACATTTTTTGCTGCATTTATTTTAATAAATCCAAACAAAAGAAGAAATTGCAACAAAGCATGTCTCCAGGGGCATGTTCAAACTGAAGCAACTACTGCAGTGACTTTAAATAGTTTTTAAAACCTATGGGTATAAATCTAATCATGGTTACACCACTTTATCTGTATGACGGAGATGGTACTGAAAACCTTAATTAATTGTTGATTGTGAAACACTTAAGGAGTCTTTGAAAAAAAATTGCCACATAAGTCCAAATTGTCATTGTTTACAGTAGTGACTCACACAGGTCTTAATATTTTACTTGGTAAAAGATCCAACAATTTCTCTGCTGAATTTTTCTGAGATTCCGCCCCCCCTC
>NW_010284375.1:0-1063 GCF_000690775.1 Eurypyga helias
GTTGGTTTCTTCATGACTCTATCAATACAGTAATTCTTTTACTTGAAATTCAACAATGGTGTTTTCTGGTAATGTAAGTAGTACATGTGTAGGGTCCTATTGCATCCTTATACTTGGAGGGTATAATTCTTATCAAATCTTGAGCATTCGCTCTAAAAAAAGTAATGTTCGTAGGAAGCTCTTGTACCTGGAAGAACTCAGCTTTTTCCCAAGCAGTAATATGGTTTGTCCCTAAAAGAACCTGAGCTGCTCTGATGTCATATTTGGAGTTATTTTCCCTGCAAGTACTTCATGTATTGGGATGTGCTGTGTCAGAGGCATGTTGGAATTTTATGAACTGTTTTGTAAAGACAGCATCTTTTGTGTTTACGTTTTCAGGTGGAAACATCATGAAAGGAAGCTGGCTCAGATTTGCTGATCATGTAGGTTTGAATATGTCTTGTTTTGGTACTGGAGTTGCCTGCCTGGAGAAGATATGATACAGCAACTGTTATGAAATGTGAGTTGGTGATCTCCCCTCTTCTACTTCCCAGTGTTTTCCTCTGTTGCAGACCCAAATCACAATAGGCCTTATGAGTTCCTTAAGTAATGGAGTTCTTTTCCTGGGGAGGAGAGAACTTCTACCTATTGCAGGTAGCTAAGATCAGCACGGTCTGGTGCGTGTTTACCTGCGTGTCACCTGGTAGGTAGGACTTTTGCAGTTCTCCAGCTCTGACAGCTCTCGTCTTGTGTGCAGAGCCATTTGATGGTACCACAAACAAGTTTCCAGCACTTTCTGCCTTGCCCCAGAGGAGCGAGGCATCCCTGCGGCTTGCCTGGACATCTGTTTCAGTGTGGTAGGCTGTGCTCTGTCATGACCCTGGGAAATGGAGATCCCTGGCTGAGTGGCTGGTTTAAATTTACAGAGGTAATAAAATTATGTTCTGGAAGAGATGTATACTAATTATGAAGAGTGACAGTCCCAGCTTGTGTAAACTGGTTCTGCTGTAGGCAATTTAATTATCCCAATTTGTGTTAGATGAAATTTCCAAATGTTGTAGGGTGGGTTGGTTGGTTGGTTGTT
>NW_010284376.1:0-1033 GCF_000690775.1 Eurypyga helias
TTGCATTTCTAACGACCTGGACACATACTGCTCCCTTCTTTCTGTGACAAGTGAGAGGAATCCCTGCAGGTCACCAGCAGTATGAGCTGGAGGAGTCTGACAGCAGCTCTGGCAATTCTGCCCGCTCGTCCCCAGCAGAGGTGGTTGTTTTATTTACTGCACAGAAGAGCAGAACTTCTCCCTGTGCCCGGCCAAAGGCAGCTTAGGCCAAGGACAGACTTCAGAGAATTTTGGGGGAAAGATGCTGAACTGTTGCGTGGTTCAGCTGCTTCTTCCAGAAAGAGGAGAAGTGGTATTTGTGAAATGCTGGGGTGTAGACGAGAAAAGCGCTACAGAAAGGCAGGTCCTATAAACGAGCTGCTTCTCAGCAGTGACACTGTTCTGTCTGCAACCAGATCCAGAAAAAAGCACAGCAAACAAAAAGCAGGATTTAGCCAGAAGGGATGTTACACTGTCCCTGGCTACAGTTAGGTCCCTACAGCTGGGAGATGATAACTGAGCCACGCAGCGTGCTTCAACCGGCAAAATCTCCCCAGCGTGTGACTCCATTGCGCTCTACAGCTCTGCTCAGTGACCAGCACAAGTCTCCCTCCTGAGCAAGAGCAAGACTCTGAGCTGACACTGACGGCGAGGGATGAATCCAGAGGGGTACAAAGCAACAGTGGGGTTATGCCCGTGTCAGGAAAGGAGCAGCGCTAGTGCAGCCGCAGCAGCCTCACAGAGCTTCCCCCTGCAAGCACTTATGGGAAAAAAGGACGATTTTAAGAGAAGATTTTAGAAGAGGAAAATAAGGAATTTCTCCCAGAACCTTTTCCTGGGGTGAGCAACAGCAGAAGGGACAGCACAGCTCTCCGTCGGTGCAGTTGCTGTAGTATAAAGACATTTGCTTTCCAGACCAGGCTAAACTGAAGTAGCATAGGCATTTTACACCGTAACAACCGCATGCACCACCAGAGTGCTACCTGCCTTCGCGACGGCGGCAGCGTTTAATAGACAGAAAGCCTAGGTGTTTCACAGAAGGAAATTTAAAAAA
>NW_010284377.1:0-1063 GCF_000690775.1 Eurypyga helias
TTTTTTTTAAAACAGATACTTTTGTCTAAGGAAAAGCCTCTCTTTAGCCACAGTGTGGTGAAAGCTGTAAAAATGTTCAAGTAACTATTTTTTAATACACTATGTTTGGGATTTTTTTGAAGAATTTGCTTCACTAGGCTCCTGATTTTTCCAGTTTCAGTGAGAAGTCATTAGGCTATACCTTCTGTGAGATCTACTATAGCCTTTTTAATAGACCTTATTTTCTGGCATTACTATAGTCTTCTACAACACGTATGATGCAATCCATTGCATTGTGCAAATTAAAGCAAAACCTCTTCGAATTTCAGGAAGAAACAGGTGATCGTTTTTTATAACTTCTTGAAAATGGACTTACAACAATTTAGTTTGTGTCCTTAGTCAAATGCAGCACTCATACTCAAAGACCCCATGACATCTTCTGGAAAACAAAAAGATTGCGGAAGCATTGCCTCAGCAGACACGTTTGACCTCTTGCACACAAGCTGCTGTATTTTGTGAAGCGAGATGCAGTACCGCATACCATGAACATCTGAAAATACTAAGAATTCTAACACCTCCAATATGGAGAGCCAGCTGGAGATGTATATAAATATCTGTGATGGGCTAAACCCAAACTGTGAGTGGGACACTGCTGCAGGCTGAGGGAAGGGAAGACCTGGCTCGGCTCTCACCTTCCTAGGACACCCAAGCCAAGCCCTGTGTCATGGGTGTACAGGCATCATACTGCCTGTTTATTTACCCTGCGGTTTACCTCTTTCGCCCTTGCGTACCTAACCAACAGGTCTGCAAGTTGGATAACGTTCCCCAGGTAGCCGGCTGAGAAAGGGTTTTATATGGGTTACTAAAATTTGAACCTGACCCTTGTTGTTGCCTAAAAAATAATTAAATTCATGCTTTAGTGCATTAGAATGATTATCTTTCATTTTGTTTTCCCCCCTTTCCCTATTTTCTCTTTTCTGTTAGGGTTTGATTTTCTTCTTCTTGAATTTAATTATAAAATTAAATTGATTTAATATGTGACAGGTCAAACGCCCAGTGAGCATAAAGTTCAGACCTCACATCT
>NW_010284378.1:0-1053 GCF_000690775.1 Eurypyga helias
CCTTCCTTCCTCCCAGTGATGGTCACTGAAAAAAATTTTAAGACCTGTTTTAAGCATGCAATTAATAAGTTTTTAGGCATGGGCATACCAAGAGAGACTTCACCAGACCTGAATGGCAGTCCATCAAGGTACACTCAGCCTTGACTTCGGTAGTGTTTTATCAGAGAGCAATCCTCTGTGTAAAAGGAGAACTCCCAGGAATTCTAGCCCAAGATGAACAGAAGTGCTGCCACCCTAATCCTTTGGAGGAAAACTCTTCTTCCCTGCTCTTCTGCTAAGACATGGCTGAGTGCTGGAGCCTGCATACGCTATGGACACATTTTCATCATTAAGAAGACTGTTTATTCTGCTGCTGATAATTGAGTGACGTGGAATTAAATACGAAGAGTGCTTTCTCCGTGCCTTGCATACCATGTCTACTCCACACAGGTGTTTGTGGGTTATCTGTTTAAGACATGTCCTATCTCAGGATAATCATGAAGATATGGGGATGGCCTTTTCCCATCTCCTCATGCTGCTTCTCCAATCAGGGACCAATTTCTGCAGGTCTTCCCTGACCTCACAGCAAGGAAAAGGGAATTCAATGCATCTTTCCTTTAGGGAGTTTGTTTCACAGCTTTTTCTCCTGGTTGTGTCTTCTGTTCCCAGTGATGGCATTCTTACCTGGCTTCCTCAGACTGAAAAAGAACGGACATCTCAGTGGAGAAGGACCAGATTGTCTAACTGGAAGGGTAAGCAGAGCGGCTGGTAGGACAGACCTGTCATTTGAAACTCGGCTGCACTTGAATGTGTGCCCAAGTTGCACAGTTACTCAGATGCCTCTCATGTGCTCAGCTAACGTCTCTGGAAGCAATCGCTGCTGGCCAGTGGGTCCTGGATGAGAAGGTGACCTTCCAAATGACCTTTCCGTCACCCAGCAAAGCAACCGGAGGACTACTGCTACAGGGCAGGTGAGGAGGGGAACAGGCCTCTTGGATAAGAACACGGAAGGAAATGGGTCAGAAAGGAAGAAATGGTGGTGACGTGCCACCACATAGCCAGCAGCCATAGTCT
>NW_010284379.1:0-1064 GCF_000690775.1 Eurypyga helias
TCTCATGGCTTCTCTCAGTCACCCATGAAAATTTAATGAGGCATTTAGGGCTGTTCCCTTCAGAGGCAATGGAGGAAGCGTATTTAGCCTAATGCACTTGCTGCCGAGCCAATAGGTCTATTGCGGGCAGATCAGAAGTCATGGAGAAACTCTCCTTTCAACACAAAATTCACGACCCATTAAACTTATTCTGTGATAACAGCTTCCCTACAGACGGAGACCTATAGAAAACAGAGGCTGTCATGCGCTTCCTGAAAGGATTTACATACAGAAGAGAAGCACATTCGGGAGGTTATTGCTATTTCACGAGCATCACCTCCAATCAAGGCATAAAATCATCTCCCCGCTAGCTAAATGAGGTAAACGACTAAAGAAAAGCATTTTGCAGCCTCCAGATAGATCCCATTCATCTCCCAGGTCTAAGTGGCAGCACCCCCTTCGTCTGGCAGGGAAGAGGGCTCAAACCACTACCGAGTACCTCATCTGACCAGAAATAACGAGCGAGATGTTATGCCGGGCACGCAGATACCTAACTGCTGATGCGCACTCTTGGAGGTGACGCTCACAGAGCGATCGCCAAGGTAGAGAGATGTCTACAGGTTATCTTACCTCCGACTGACAGGCAGGAGGTCTGAACCAACGTGGCAACATGCTTAACCGGGCAGGGAGCGCCCGTCCACGAGCAGAGGGAAAGGCCAAGGGAACATTGGTTCAAAGTGCAAGCAGAGATCTGATAACATATTTTTGGTTTCATCTTCCTCAGTTATTCTTTCCATAGCGTACTAGGTATTCAGCATAAAAGATAAAGTCAACCTTTACGACGCAACAAAAATGCACTTCAAAAGTTGAAAAGAAGTAGTTGATGGAATAGTGACTTTGTTATAGACCTGTTTTCTTCAATTCCTTTTATAACAGAAACGAAAGATGGGATTATTAATTGAACCCACTTATTCTGATGTGGATAAAAAAATTAAGTCCTAGTAGTAAACTTAATTGCAGCAATATTTCCTATTGGTGAGAATTTCGCCACCTCAGGAAGACAAAGAAGAAAAAATGAAGTAACA
>NW_010284380.1:0-1063 GCF_000690775.1 Eurypyga helias
ACAACCACACCCAACAACCCTGACACAGCTACAGCCTCCAAACCATTACATAAACTGCAATTATAACCCACATTTTAGAGATGAGGAGCTGGTGCACTTGTAAATGGTCAGCTGTGCCGAGTACCCACCAGCAGCACAAACGCCGGCCTGCCTCTGGAGCCAGGCCAGCTCCCTACCTTGCGGGTGGCTGGCAACCCCTCGGCACTGCACGAGAAATTCAAACCAGGGATGCGCTTCGTGCAAGTCCTTGTTATCCAAAACAGGGCAATTTGAAGGAGTTAAACTGGAAAGAAGATGAGCAGCAGCACAGTGAAAATACAGTATTTGTAACCATCCTCTGCCCCTGTATAACACGGCGTGAAAAATTAAGAGCATCTGACTTGGTGTTAAGTGACTTATTTCACTCATTCTTACGAAAGAGGCAAATTCCTTCCCCACAGCTTTAGCTGACAGCACCTCTGACACTCCCCTTCAAGACTACATTCCTGAGCTCACTTGCTTCGTAAAGTAACGGGATAATTTCCAGACCTGAAAGCCCCACATGCTTTCCAAAGAAGGGACTCGATTCACAAATGCTACTCTGCATAGTCTATTCTATGCAAACTAAAATGGATTACACAAAACACCCAAAAAAATAGATTTGTTGGCTTTTCTCTGGTCCACTTTTACCTTCTCAATAATTACACTGGAGTTACAGCTAAGAAATGTTAATTGCAAAGTATTCATGAAGTGGAATGTCTTCATACAGTTCCAGCACCTAGTATTTCTTTTCTCCTTCGAATCCCAACTAATCTTAATCAAGACAGACACCAGCAGCTTCTTTATCTGCGACTGGATCAAGAATGAACTCATACTTGTACTCAAGTGAGAGTTTCTACAGAACAAGTCGGTCTGGCTGATCGCAGGCTGCCTTCTATCACTACACCAATTACAACTGTAATCCTTCCTTTGATGACTGACACACAAATTAATCTTGACAAGACACCCTGAACAAAGCTTCCAAGTACAGCACGAAACCTATCACACTGCCCAGCCTTTCATTAGGGACTCTGCTGTGACCACG
>NW_010284381.1:0-1061 GCF_000690775.1 Eurypyga helias
ACTTGCTTTGCTGTTTTCCCCATGAAGAGCTGTTTTCCATTAAACTGGCCCTATAACACTGCTTACTTTCTGCTGTTCCAAACGATCTAATTTGAGTGACTTCAAGAAAACAGTACCATGTAATCTTGCAGTGAGCCATACCAATTGGAAACTTGAGACTTCCTACTCCCATGGCCAACAAGCCAAGAGTTCTCTGCAAAACAGTGTAGAGAACAAAAGGCTCTTGCCATTAAATGCAAGGTAGATGAACCAGTTGTGTTCTGGTTACCCTCATCCCACAGCAAACCACCTAGGGTTAAGCATCCTCTT
This sequence comes from Eurypyga helias, assembly GCF_000690775.1. Classification (NCBI taxonomy): domain Eukaryota; kingdom Metazoa; phylum Chordata; class Aves; order Eurypygiformes; family Eurypygidae; genus Eurypyga; species Eurypyga helias. The sequence goes on from NW_010284381.1 coordinate 310, forward strand.
CTTATACAGGAAGTACTTGCTATTAGTCAATCAGCACAGATTATCAAATTACTATGCATCTCTAGATTTTGGGCCAAGTGCCATCCACAGATCACAGCAATGCTGTATGCCTATCTACTGTCAGCTGCTGCTCCTTCTGGGAGAGGATCCACAGGGAAGTTACTCCCCTCCCAGCCTTGAGACAGATCACAACTCTGGTCTGGCATTACACAGGTCAACCTATAATTCCCCTCCTCACCTTGATGTCCTGCAAGAAGATGCGTCCACCCCTCTGATTTTGCAGCTTCATCAGTTTTTCAGCATGCTCACGTTCCTCATGTGACTGGTGCAGGAAGTACTTGGCAAAGTTTTTCAGAGCCACATCATCCCGGTCAAAGTAGTAGGACTGAAAAATAGGAATTCATATGCTTAGAACCCCAAGCCTCACTCCAATACCCACACAAAGCCAGGTCTGTACTGTGACTTCAGATGTGTCTCTACCAGCTGTACTTCAAGACAGCTGGAGCCCAAGCCAAGGCTAGCAGCAGCAAGACAACAGCAAGGCAGTGTGACAAAACTCTACCCTTAGTAGCAGATTAGATTTTCCTGACTAGGGTTAAAATTTAACCTACATCCCTACCATGAACACCAGGAATAAATGTAGTGGTTCAGTTCTGAAGGCACAAAAAACCCCACAAAGATACCTGTTCTGAGCATGATTCAAGTACCTTAAACACAGCAGACTTGAAAAGCCTTTTTGTAGGGTTTTTTTT
>NW_010284382.1:0-1064 GCF_000690775.1 Eurypyga helias
AGCACAGCTTCTTGGTTCCAACTGCTCGTTCAGGAAAACACGTGGGCTGTGCAGACCTGCCATGAAAATATTCCCATGGCAACATGAAAAACAAGGGCATATTAAAAGCTGTTACACTAACTCTTTCACTCCAACTCATTCACAGAAGGAACCTGTAGCCCTACTGCTGTACAAAAACATGCCACTGGAACTTCCTTCGTCTGGAAGTCATGAGTAGATAGTTACCACGGGTTAATCCTCTGTAATCGACTTTCACTGTGAAACACGGTCTAAGTTAAAAATTAGCCATAACACTGTGTTCAGAATCGACTGTGCTTTATAGAAAAGTGATGGTTAATTTTCGGCAATCGCATAAACATACAACAATTATTCAGTAGTTTGCTATCAGAGAATCCTCCTTAGGAAATAATGCCAAAGATTTTGTTCACTGCACTTTGTATATCATTCAAATTGCATGCTGCACACCTTAATGTAAGGGTTAAACAGACATGTAGAATTATGTACAAATAAATGGCGGAAATTAAAAGCCATGTAAAAAAAAGGATGAATAAAGCCATGTTTTGTAACACATCTTGAGTAATTTGTTTGCAGTTTGGCAAGAGATGCTACCTGGATCTGTGGACGTACGCATACTCACTATGTGCTGAGGAGGCAATCACACAGCACAGGAGCTATCACACTGCACACATCCCAGCGCTAACGGGCCAAAAAGCAACTGTTTGATATGTCAAAGGCACAGAAAAAAAATATCTACTGCACATACACGATTTATATGGCATATGTATCTCAGAAGAAAATGCACGAGGGAGATTCGCTCCGGGCAGGCACAGAGATCTTCTAGCCAGGATTAGGTTAAAAACACCAGACGCCCACTCCGCACAAGAAGGCTTCCAGGCCTGCTGCTCGTTTCTGCCAAGGGCTCACGCTCTCAAATCCATACCTATGCTGAATGAGGAACTAGAAACTTACTAAACCATCCCAGCTGATTTCAGGCATTTTTCCTTTATGCTTCCACCTGCTCTAAACCAAAGGCAGCTGGCAACTTAAATTATTCAGATGTGATG
>NW_010284383.1:0-1065 GCF_000690775.1 Eurypyga helias
CCCAAACCATTCTGTGATTGTATGCACAGTGTTCTGCAAGCACTGAAGATGTGGTCGGTTTGGAAAAGCCTTTGTGGAGCAGGAAGAATGATCTTCCCCTCAAACCCACCTGGTGTTGCTCACAGCAATCTGGAGTTAAGCTGGGGCTCACTTTTTCTTTGGGTTCTGTAGATTTGAGGAGGCATGAAAAACTGGATTCTGCAGGGGGGAAAAAACCCAGACAGGCATGTAAAACACCTTCTCTTAGAACGCAGGCAAGAGGAGCGCAAGAAATACCTACCAGTATCACTACTCTTGCACTTATTAATATGATCTCTAATGGGCCTTTCAGGGGAATTCTTTATTGCATAATGTGCTTTATTAGGCAATTACAGTTTCTTTTATAGGTCTAAGTTTCCTTTTGGTTTAAAAGTCAGTCTTGATGTTCAGCCACGAAAGCAGCATCTTCCCTGTCCCTTGGTACTAGGACAGTGTGCATGTTAAGTGTGAGTAATTATTCCAAATGGAGAATTTTTACCTCCCAGTTTTTATACAGAAAACGCTGTTAAATTATACATGGGCCATTTTTAGGGTGGATTTAATTTTGAAAGCAGGTTTCAGTTTTTAGTATGTTTTTCTCCTTTGAAATGTCGTGCTTTCTGAACAGCTCCAAACTAACGATCAGCCTTGATTCTTACTCTCCAGTCCCTCTCCTCACGTACCATTTCCCTGGTGCAGTCTGACTCAGGATAAAACCAGTGATGAGTAGCGCGTCTTTTGTGGTTTTAAATGGATAGTCAGCCTCCCACATCTGCTTGTTTGTCCCGGAAACAGGGGCCAAGAGACGGAAGCGGGAGAGCTGAAGGCGCGGGGCCGTGCCCTGCGCTCGTGGCGCTGAAGGACGGCGCGATCCAGGGGTTGCTATTGTTGGGCTAAACAGCTGTGAAGTGTTTGGGGGGGTTTATGCGCAGCTCCGTCTGAGCGCGTCCGGGCGTGTGGGGGAATGGCCGTAGAGTGCGTCCGGCAAGCGTCTGTTGGGCGCCGGATGCCCCTGCGATGTGGCGCTGTTGCCTTCGTCAGGCGTGG
>NW_010284384.1:0-1065 GCF_000690775.1 Eurypyga helias
AAAAAACCTGAGAGCAGTCTGTGTCACAGCAACAAAAACAATGTTTTAAGAAAGCATGATGTTTGAGAAAACTATGATCTTTGAGAAAACTAGGCTGAAAAAATGGGTTTATTCAGACCAGAAAATAAAAAATTCCTGCTACTACACATAAGTTCTCTGACAGGTAAAAGGCTGATGAAGAGTGCTAAGGCAGGGGGCTAAACTGTTTCCTGTAGACCTGAAGAAAGAAAAAGAAGAAATAGCATTTGATGCTACAAAATGCTTTCCCACTGTAAGAGCAATAACCTCTCCCAGATGGACACAGAATTCAAACCATCAGAGGCTTTGAGAGCAGTTTAGGCAAGCAACTGCCAGGGATGGTCTTGCTACGTTTACTGGCCCCCACTACAGAAGGGTGGATTCACTAATCTTGTGAGGTCTCTTTCAGTTACATACCTGTGGTTTGTGTCCATTTCTAGGACGTCCGATACCTTTTTATTGCTCCATAACATTATTCCTATATCGTATAATTAGGGTTACTCAGCATAGTGAGTGTCTGCTAGAAATCACATGTACTATTTCATACGCATCTTAGAAATTCTCTTCCGTTTACCAAGATTGATTTGCTGCCCTAACATGGTTCAAATGTACTAACATAAAAAGGAATGAAACTATGTAAATAATAAAAAAGATAAGGAAATTTCATATTCTTACAGCTCTTTTCCTGGTCTTCCTTTGTTGTCAAGGCCATTGGAAAAAAGATGTCATATGGCATTTTCTAGTTCATTGCCTGGCTCCCTTTTCCAATGGCTGGATAGGATGGTGTTAAGGCAAAGTTTGCTGTGCCAAGGCCAGTCTATTCCAGATGTTTTTCTTCTTGAAAAGAAACAAGGATTTATTTCTTTTCAAGCCGTTCATTCTCCAACAGTGTGTCCTCCTTGCCTAGCTTTTCCTCCCACTCCTTGTTCACCTTCCATTGCTTTTCAACCATATGGATGGATTTTTGTGACTTGGATGAAATGGTTTTACTGTACATCAATTATCATACCTCTCAAGGAAGTCATCTCTTGATTATAACCCACTGGA
>NW_010284385.1:0-1066 GCF_000690775.1 Eurypyga helias
TGATCCTATGATTCTACGATTCTAAAAGACACCTTCATTTACACAGAGGGAGGTGGTGAGACCCTTCCTACTTTTCTGATTAAAAAATTCATCAACCTCTTTTCTAAAGCTTTGTATTAAGAAAATACAACTTAAAAACACAACCTTAAAAATGCTACATGCATACACTTCAGCATTTTGATTGCAAACCAGGGTGGCCTTCAAGTAGACTGAGAGCCCCTCCATGCCAAATCCAACAAGTAATGCCCTTTCCGCATTTCAAACCTACTTATTTAATGAAAAAGTAAGTAGAGCTGTCAAAGCAAGCATCATTCCACTATTTATTCTTCTAGACTACAGACCAGGCATGTCTTTGCTGGTACAGGCAAGAGAGCGAGCTCACAGCGTAAGAAGTCCTGTGCTCCAGATGAAACAAGCTATCCTAATGAAGTCATGTTTTGTTGGTAGAAGTAAACTAACACCTGGCTTTTTGCAGGTTTGAATATATGAGTAGAGACAGAATTACCCTTGCCAGCTACTCTGCACCACGAGCTTTAGTGGGGCTGCTGCCACCACCCTCCTCATCCCAGCATACCTGGAACAGGAAGGAGTCAGGCCAAGTCTGCTGTACAAACCAGCTCTCAAATAACAACGGTCTCTCTACAAGCAAAGCACGCACAAAAACTGTGAATTGTTGTCAATAGCACAAAGAAAAGACCAAGGGCTCAATTTTTCTCATGTTCCCAGTTTTAGGCTCAAAGATCCCTTCAGCTAAACCCAGGCAATCTCACTTCAACAGGACACGGTGTGGCATCGGCAGCACCAGCCATGTACAAACTACTTCTAACTGATGCTTGGGCAACATTATTAACAACTCCCAGGCCTCCACGAAAAAGAGACGGAACTGAGGAAGAAGAATTTATGGGCTTGTGTAAAGGTGAGTGTACGTGACCACATTACACCTGTTACTTTACTTTACAACTCCAAATCTTGACTCAGAATAGATAAACCTACTATGGGGCCTAATTCTTACATGGCCAAACCAAGCTTGTGGTCACACATATCCTTACAGCAGCCTTTCAGTACC
>NW_010284386.1:0-1065 GCF_000690775.1 Eurypyga helias
AAGACATCCAGGGATGGGACATCCAGAAGACAAGCCAGTGCTCTTAAACTGGAGTGCATCATATAGCAAAAGGAGACAGAGGTAATGAAAGCTGGAGGGGTTCAGGCTGCTGGGCTAGAAAAATTCTCTGGCATTTTTCACTGAAACTGGTTCTGTGCTTGAAAATAGTGTCTGTAAGAGGGGGACAGCATTCAGTGTTAATTACTTAAGGATTCTGTCCTGATTTGTGGCTTGAAAATAGCACTTAATTTTGTTTGTAGTGTGTATTTAACTATAAAACTTCGATCAGTGATGTGTAAAGGCACAGAATTGTAATGTGTGACAGTTCTCTTGCCTGTCTTTACAACTTGGAGATGATACATTCAAGGGTCAGATTTTGTTCTGTTATTTAGTCTTCTTGGTAGTGTTAAGACTTCTGCTGCTCTGAAAATGCTATGCAGAGCAGAATAGGCACAGTCTTAGCATCTAACAAAGACTTGTGTTTCATTAAATACTCACATACAAAAGTACTTGCTTGAGTTTCAGGAAAGCAGTGGAAAGAAACCTCTCAAAACAGGGCTAATAGTAGCACCAAGCCAGGGTTTTGTGACTGTCTTGCCAAGTTTTTATAAACCTCCAAGGATGGAGAGCCCTTCTTACCTTGCTGGTGACGTGTTCCAGGGCTGCACTGCTCTGCTGTTAGCTTTTCCTAACACCCAGCATGATTCTCCCAACACTGGACCTGAACCCTCCTGCAGAACAGAGGGAAGGCTTCTTGGTGCCCTGGCCATGTGCCTCTCTGCAGCCTGGCACACTGTTTGCCTTACTGAGGATCAGAATGCCCTGTTGAACATCCAAGATGGTTTCTGTAGTAATCCCCAGGATCTTTTTAGCAGGGCTGCTTCTCAGTTAATTGCTGCTTTGTACTGATGCTAGGAGTTACTCTGCTCCAAGTGCTGAACTTTGTACTCTGTCGAAGTAAACATGCCATGCTTTTAACATGACACTGGTGGGACCTGGTCTGTGGCTGTGTTGTCCAAGCCATACTTTCAAAGACTTAAATTTTCTTTAGAACATGAATGATTG
>NW_010284387.1:0-1035 GCF_000690775.1 Eurypyga helias
GATGGCAGCAAGGGTCTTGGTGCTCAACTCCTTCAAAGCCTGCTCTTCCTTATTCTGCCATATCCTGCGCTCCTCCTCAATTTGGGAATACTCCTGGAGAAGCTCAGCGTGTTTCTCTGCCAGCAGGGACAGTTGGGCCTTCTCCTCGGCATAGGCAGCATGAACCTCCTCATACTCAGCCTAGCAAAAGAGCAGACACCAGGTACAGCAGCTGTGAGGACATTGGCAGCTCCTCCCTGTCCACCCCCCTAGGTAAGGGTTCTTAACCCCAGCCCGAACCCAGGCAGAAGCCTGACTGGTGCTGTGCTGAGCCCTGAGAGGGGCTCAAAAGGAGGCGTGTGCCCAGTACCCAGGGAAGAGATGCCAGGTCCTATCTTCATGCTCCTCTGAAAAACACTCTTGTAACCCTCCCTCTGCTGCAAAGAGCGCCCACCCTCAGCTGGGAGCTCTGCCCAGGTAACACGCGCAGGTGAGCCCCCCCTGCAGATGCTCTGTGCACAAAGATGCATGGCCGCAGTCTGGGCAAGGCTCGGCCGGAGCTGGCAGCTCTGCCAAGGAGCATTCGGATGGGTGGCATGAGCCCGACCATGGCAGCCTGGAAAAGGCCAAGGACAGGCAGCTGTAATGGTGCCACGGCACTTCCAAGCTCAGCAGCAGTTTATGCCTTTCCTAATGCCTTGAGGAAGCCGCACGGAGGTGGAGGATTAGGGGGACCAGCAGCGCAGATGTGCGTCTGCCTTAGCGAGCTCAGCTCCAAACCTGCCGTGGCACGGTGCTCCAGCCACCCAGCAGACAGGAAACCAACATAATCACACTGTCAAACACCAGACAAGGGGGAAATAATTTCTTACCATTAGCAGCCAGCTTCTAGGCCCCTCCCTATGTTTTGCTTTGTTAGTAATCCAGCAGCCTTTATCCATCTCCCTAAATAACAGGGCAGGGAAGGAAGGCAAGCAGGGCCTTCTCAGAGGCTGATGTGATCTCGGCCTGCTGTGGTTAAGCTGGATGCCACGGCAGCAGTATGCCGGTGTTGGG
>NW_010284388.1:0-1069 GCF_000690775.1 Eurypyga helias
CATCCCTTCCCTCCAGCATGTCAAGCATGAATCCTACACAGATGGCCATGGTATTCACAGACCAATATTGTCTATTGGTCATCCTATTATCATCAATGGTAAGAGATGAGCTTGCCGAGGAAACTCTGGTTGAAGACAAACAGAGATTGTGCTGGTAGACAGAGGAAGAAACCCTTAGCTGTGAAGAAATTCCTGGCTGTTACAGGTTTCCTTTCACTAATGGACTATGTACAGCTAAAAATCTAAAAATTGGCTTAGATTCATTCCCAAAACCAAGCTTTTTCTTAGAAGCATGAGCTTCTTGCTACCTATGATTATTTAGAAAACTCAGCTCTACCTGATGCTGTAGATCACTGTACTTGAAATTGCTAGCTGTCTTTGCAATGGGCCAAGGGAAAAGATCTATTTGCAGTAGCAAATTTGCTTTTTCATTTTTTTCTCTTTCACTAAGGATCAAGGGAATAGAGCTATGAGCCTCACATCTACAACTACTTTTATTCACTCAGGACTTATCACCACCATCATCTTCTGCCAGCCTGTAATTTCATCTGCAATTTTGCTGAGTGACAAGCAATTAAAATATTCATTTTTTACATACCTTTAAAATTCATAAAAGCCACAAGTTATAAGTATTAGCACCTGCAATATGGAGTTATGATGACCTTGATAAAATGCTGTGAAAAATGAGTGAGTAATATGTGAGGGTTGAAAGATTAATTGCTAGTCAGTTGCACTTAATAAAGATATTTTAAATTCCTCAGTTGTGAACATTGAAATAGAATGTGGCAAACAATAAAGTCAGGTAATAGTTTTGATAGCTCTTACTTACTTTACATTCTCTGACTTGAAGCAGTTTAGAGCAGAGGGGTTTCTTTTGATACGGAAAAGAATCCTTCTCAATGTATCAGTGTTTAATATCCCAATATAAAAGATTTCACAATCAAGTATATGTTTACTAGGTAACAATCTATAGGAAGAAATATAGTTCACTGGAAAATATTGATACTGGCCTATCAAATGGCCTACCTTGAATGCTGTACCATAACCAGAAAATGCAATTATTTTAGGG
>NW_010284389.1:0-1070 GCF_000690775.1 Eurypyga helias
CCCACCCCCACCCCACGCCTCCCTAGGGTATTCTTTACCCCCATAGATTTTGCCACGATGGTATTTCGTTTGTGCAACTTCAATACGTTACGGGCCAACTTTAACAGGATACATAATAGTGGTCCATGCAGACTAAGACAGTGATCGACTTCTGCTTTACATTTCCTGAGTGAATTCTCACTTTGTCCAACAGTCTGCAAAACTAGAAGCCACCACACAAAAGGGAGCTTTCCCTCACCACAAGGACCCTCCCTTCATTCTCCTTTACTAGCCCTTCCAGCTGAGAAGCTGGGGTCACCTTTTTTTTTTTTGGTATATTGTTCATCTGGATTTTTATTCAATGTTTTCCTTTATTTATTACTTCCACTCATTTGTATATAACCCAAGAAGCACTGAGATAGCAGTAATCCTAAAACCATTTTTTTAAGAAGAGGCAGTCACTTTCCCTTCCAAGACCAGACACCTTTGTTCAGTATTTACTTAGTGCTATTCCAGGGACAGAGTTTGGCCTGTCACAAGTTGTCGGTAGGAGGTCTCAGCTACTGGATTACTTGATATTTGACATTTCTGGAGTTTAAGCAATATCAGTTATTTTCCTATGCTTTGATTTTGAATTGTGCATTCTTTGCCAAATACCTCTTCTAAATTTCACTCCTGAATTCATGCTGCCTATTTGATTCAGAATATAGCCTTGACTTTAAGATTCTTCTTGTTCTGCAAACACCCCTTCCACCCTGAAAATATCAACAAAAGTGTAAATGCTCCGGGGTGAAGGGGAAATATAAGGATACACTGTTGGGCAGTGCATTTAATCAAGACAAGGAGGAGTAGAATCCTTCCTTAATGACAGCGTTTCCTAATTGCTGTGGAAGACTGTGAGGGTGGGAAACTGTCTTCACTGTCCTGGTTGGGGTGCTGCTAAACTGTATTTTTCTACGTATAAAGATTTTTTCCTGTCCCCTACCAAAACTTCCTGTACATCTTTCCCATCACCTTATGATACTGAGAAACGCCTGTTTTCCTCCTCTTCCTTTGAGAGTACATATGTGCTGGTTTTAGTCAGGGAAGAG
>NW_010284390.1:0-1065 GCF_000690775.1 Eurypyga helias
GAAACCCAAACACCCACATGGATGTTTCAGAACAGAAAGAGCAAAGTTGAATACAACCTTTATGCATGGCAAGAGACACGCATAGAAAAAGGCTCTGCAACCTCAGCTCAGTAGTAAAATAGGTCTTCCACCTAAAAAGATCTTGGTCAGGCAATCAACTAGTCTTGCCCACTTCAAGTTAAGAAGGATGTATAAGAACACAGTAATGAAGGCAACAGGAAAACCAATGAGTCACATTACGGGTCAGTCAAATGCACCAACAGCCCTTCTAGAAGGTCACTACCACTGACCATTAACCAGTCCTTGACTACCAGAGGCAGCATATTCCTTTATCTTCCTCAGGAGCTACTCAGTTCTACAAGGCACAAGGTACCTATGCAACACATCAGCAAAAAGCCTACCTCATGCAGTGTAATTCTACTGCAAAATAGTCCCAAACCTGCATTCCACAAAAACCCAAAGTTCGTGCTGAAGTAACAGTCTCAATCTTCTTGCAGCTTGTTACTTGCAATCCAGATGACGGTTACAGCTTTGTCACTTTCTGGTCAAGCTAGCACAAAGCCTGAGCCAAGTTTTCCGCATGAAATTTGAATCTCAAAATCTCTACTGATGGCACACTCAACTGTCTTCCAAATGAGAAGACAAGAGTTCCACTACAGCTCAACCCCTCAATTTGAACTGCAGTAGTCCCACACTTAATCACATCAGCCCTCCGTTGTGTTGTGTCAGCAGCTGTGCCAACATGTGCCCAATAAGCCAGCTTGGGCACCTGACCCAATCCCAGGTTTCATAGAGGATAACACAGCCAAGGACGCAGACTCTTCTCTCTTCTTGAAACACCTTTTTCTTAAGAGCTGAGCTACAACTTCTACCCTTCGTTACAGGCAGAGAGGAAGTGCTTGACCAAACAGGCAAAGCTCAGCCTTAAGAATGCAAAGTCTTTGCTTATCCCCGTTACCAACAGTATAAAGCATCTCAACAAGTGATAAGGTCAAGCAAGAATGCTGCTGAAATCAGAGCTCGCTTCAAGCTCGCCCCATCCCTGGGGGCTTCCCTCAAGGCCAG
>NW_010284391.1:0-1067 GCF_000690775.1 Eurypyga helias
ATGCGACGCACGCTCACTACAGCAACAAGCTAAGCCTGCGTCCAGTTATCCCATTTCATATGGGTATGCGCTGTACTCAATCTGCTCGCCAAATACGTATGGTGATCCCATAAAATGTTACCAACAGCCAATAGGAAAGCACCCAATAAAGTATAAAAGCTATTTATAAAGCATAAAATTCAAAATATGCTGAGTAGGATGTACTAATACTTAAGCCAACTTTTTCTATTAAGACATGGCAAACTGTAGTCTACCTCTGTGTCTAATTTCCATTGGTGAAAGATTTTCAGATCCCTTGATTTCTGACAATGCCTTCAACTCAATTGGCAATCCGTGACAATCCCATCCGGGCACATAATGTACTTTATAACCTCTCATCATGTAGAAACGATTAGTGATGTCCTTCAAAATCTGAAAAGACACAAGGGTCTGTTATCACTTTAGCTCCCTCATGTGGAAGAGCTACATTATTAAGATCCTCTCATTAAAAAAAACTAACGTAAAAGGCTGCATGATGCATTTCCATTTACAACCATCCATTTATGATTGTTTTTCCTGCCCATCATTTTGTATTTTGGCAGAACCTCAAAGGATCAGTGATGACAGGAATCCACATTCGTTATAACCGAAAAATGCAGTTCATAAACTTACAAGACTTGAAGCAAACAAACCCTACCTGCTCTCCTTTCTAAAAAACTGAGCTGGGTCTGCAGTATTGGCCTAGTGCATATTAGTGTGTTTTGATGTAAGTACCAAAACCTGTCATTTTCAGAAGCCCAAGCTTTGGCACTAGTATCTTCAGAAGCTGTGGGTCACATTTTAGTCTTTCCCACTTGGTAGCACATGTGAGGCTGACATTCTCAGGACTGAATTTAAACATATCCAAACATATTTAGGAGTATTCTTTCAAAGCTGAAGTTTACATTCTAAAAAAACATGGGCATTTAGTCACTGTGGTTCCATCAAAGATACCCAGATAGGACAAAATAAAATAAATGCAATATAACAAACTTACAGAATACCCAATAGAAAGAAGAATAGCAAGGTACAGCTCAGCCATGACAGAA
>NW_010284392.1:0-1036 GCF_000690775.1 Eurypyga helias
CCAGTACAGGCAAATGACATGAGAAGCAGCAGTAAGCTCTGTGATGATGTGTAAGCCAACGAAACCTGCCTGCTCAGCAGTCTGATCAAGGACTACGCGATACTTGAGCAAATTGCTTGCACCTGTATTTTGATTTGGCATTGGTTTCTTTTCGTCTGATGCTGGTTTGATTTTAAACATCCTATGTGCAAAATTACTTCAGAAGGTCTCAGCCTTTCAAGAAATCTAAGCTGGCTCGAACTTTATAAAGAAAGCTAGCGATCAGTATGTGAGGCTCACAGAAAAACTGTTTACCAGCTAAAGATTTCAGGGCACTTTACTGGGAACAAGCATGGTTCTCTCCCTCAATACCAACTGAAAATTATGTCCATACCTGTTCTAAAGTCAAGTTTATCAACACCTGAAATGCAGCTAGCACAAACTCTAAGCACAAACATTTCAGCAGCCAACAAAGCAAATAACAAATACATCATTAACTTTCTGCCTATTCTGTTATTTGCTATAGTGGTCCACTACTGGAATGAGTAAGGTCCCCAGACCTCCCCAGCAGAATTTTCCTCACAAATTCTCCATGCTCATAAATGGGTCTGGGCAGGGCTAGGATACGAGCACTGTAGACTCAGAATAACTGATGTGTCAGTGTGGATGCACCAAACCCAACGACACCAACCACAGCTCTGACCCCACGAAGCATTGCACCTCGAATAATTTCACAAACATCACTGGAATCACTGATACACCTTACACTGAACCAGTATGTAAAATCTGCATGCAATTGGATTCTCAACATTCAGCATTTGTCAGGACGATCAACAGACTGGAAAGAAAAAATGAGTGAGACGGAAGCAATGAAACCATTCTTCTGTTGCTTCTTGGTACAAGAACAGGAGAGGCCTCAAGGTAGTAAAGAGCTTTTTGTAATGAATTTCATTTGGGAAAGCTCCGTGAGGGAATCTTATCAATCCGGGGGGAAGGAGACAGTAAAGAAGAGCAGCATCCCGTGACAGGCTGAGAGGCAATGGCCACAAACTGAAAT
>NW_010284393.1:0-1058 GCF_000690775.1 Eurypyga helias
CCCAGCTCCTTCCCTCTCCGCTTCCCCTTTTGTTACCGGCTCCGAGCTGACCACACCGTGCCCCCTCCGGAGCCGGGACGACAAATCAGAGAGCTGGTGCCCAAAGCCCTCTCTCCAGCTGGGGAAACTTCGCCTTCCCTATCCTGGTGGGAGGGTTTTGGATCGCTGAGGGGTAGGGATACAATAACAACGAAACGAATAACTCGCGAAAACAGCCCGCTGCGGAGGGTGCGCTGCTTTTGTGAGGAAGAAAAGCGAGCTTTCCAGCAATCTGTCACTACAGCAAGCTGATAGCGCCCAAGTAACCCGAGAGAGAAAAATGCCTATTTAGAGTTGACGCCAAGAACGACTTTGAAAACAGTTTCAGAAGGGGAGAACCTACAGGAATTTCCTGCTTCTTTGAGTCATCTTGCCTGTGTACATTAATTAATTCCTTCTATTTTTTAACAGAACTCATTCTCCCTGCAAAAGGGTGCAAGAAAGGTAACCATGCGATGGGAACACAGCACTGTAAGCTCAGGGACAGGGTCTCTGTTTCCCAATCTGCGCAATTTCAGTTTGCAGAAATGTGCTGTAACTTGGCATGTTTTAATCCCCGCGTCTCCAGCTTTAGGAAAGGCACAGCTGCTTTACCCACAGTGCTGAGAATCTGTAGCTCCCACGAGGACCGAAGGGCGTAACGCTGGATAACTCTTCCTACTGTAATTAAGGGATGGTGGGCAAAACCTTTCCGCTGTCTTCTCTTTGGGTTTCCAAGTTTCCTCCTCTGGAAAAAAAAAAAAAAGGACACGGTATAAATCAGTGCTTCCCTGCCTCTGAGTTGCCCTGAGGAGTTTAAGCCACTTGACTGTCATGCTGTAAAGGATGTTCATGTTACATGTTTGTAACTGAGCAGCAGAGAGGATTCATTACCTATTTCCAAACATTTGAATTTCAGTATTCCAGCAGAGGCATCTTGAAATAGATTTGGAGGAACTGAGTCGATCAGTTTTGGTTTTCCTCAAGGAACAGAAGAGATGGGAAATAATTTCTGAACATTTGTGTTGTGATAACATCTG
>NW_010284394.1:0-1068 GCF_000690775.1 Eurypyga helias
TGGCACTGAATCGTCCTCCTGTACGCTAATGACTTAGTAGGTAAGGGAAGGAGAGGTGTTACCCCCAGGTATTTAGGAAAATAATCACGTTTCATGGAGAATCTCGTACAACCTGTCATATCCTCCAGTTTGAGAACTGCTCCCAATACCACGCTGGTAAACGCTCTTTTCTGCCCATACATCCCAACATCATTAAAGATTAGTTTTAAACCAGACTAAAGATGATCTAAGGTCAAAGTTGATGATGTATTTCCATAACATCTTTCATTCAAAGAATACCTTTATCACGAAGAAACCACCCAATCCAAAGTTTCATTTCCCTATAATTAACCAGATTCAGTATATTAAGAAAAAACCTGAGACCCTACAGGAAATGCAATACAAGCCATGCTCTTCTTTCAGTGCTTTCTTTTCCTTTCTCAGTTGTTTCTTCTTCAAGGATTCTGCCTCTCAGGACAAGAGGAATTAGAGGTGGAATTTCCATTCTGTGAAAAAACCTGTCATTTCCAGATTTGTTTTGGCTCACCCTGGAATACACTCCTGACATTTTTACAGAGCACTAAATTTAAAACAGCAGATCGGCCAGCAGGAAATGTTTTGCCTGTTCTGCAGTAAGCATGCTTTATTTCATTATTTTTGAAGCAACTGACACTATTGGTGGATAAAAGTTATAATTAATAATTCATGATTAAGCATGAAATATTTCATGATCAAGCACAAAGAAAGCAAGAGCAGTGGGTCAGGGTTTGCAATTTTGATGGAGTGAAGGCTGCTTTCTTTTTGAGCACTGAAGGTTCACACGGATTTTCAGCTGTTTTCCTTCTACATGGTATGGTTTTAGCCTTCTTAGGGCAGATTTTTAAAAGACGTGAGTTAATTAGTAACATAAGAGACTTCCTGAAATTGCCTTTCGACTTCTGTAAATGAGGAGCTATTACTTAGATCTTTTCCTTTTCAGCCATCAAGAATTTTGGTTTAACTTCACTAGTCCTCAATCTAAAACCAAAGCTGCTGGAATAGTTTCAGGATGGGAAATAAAGAAAATAAGAGTTACAAATATGGCACTTA
>NW_010284395.1:0-1063 GCF_000690775.1 Eurypyga helias
GTTGGTCACTGGAGTCAGGCTGAGAGCCCATAAAGGCATGTATGGGCCTCTCTGGGGCACTGATGCTGGGTGGTGGTGAAGTTGTCAGTTTATAGGGCCCTGATACAGCTGTAGCATACTGCATAGTGGAATCTAGTAAGGAAACCTTGGTCTACCAAATCATAACTAGGAAGTAAGGTAAGAAAAATCTCCCAACATAACATGCCCTGCTCTCAAATATGCTTTCTCTGCTTTGCTTCTGCCCTGCCCCCTTGTTTTGTGGGTGATTAACATTAATGAGGATTGAGAATATTGCATTGCACTGGTTAGGTCTGTTAGCCAGTTATTTTGGGTTCTCTTGCACGCGTCTGCATCCTGGCTAGTCTGGTATGTGTCTGTTCCTGTGGTTTTAAGTTCGTGCCCTTGTGTTAGAAGCAGAATTTGCCAGAGCTCATAGGAAGCTGCAGAATCCAGCCAGTTCATCCTTTCAATGGGAGAGCTTTGTGCTGCTTTGCAGCGTTGCTGCTCAGCCCTGCAACAGGAGGGGGGACCCTCGTGCACTGCCAAGTGACAGTTTGTGGTGCTGCTGTCATCAGGCAGCCTCGTCGAACAACGACTTTAAGGATTGCAGTGATGGACACTCGTAAGGGAATGGTTGTTGTTTCCCTCTCAGGGATATAAGCAAGCTTTGGGGCATCAGAAGAGCCTATACTTAACAGCTTAGATCTGAGAGCAGCATGGCAGTTGTTATCCAGCCAGGTGAAATGTCCTTGTTGGCCTAAGTGACAGGATCACATTTGTTTTCCTCAGTGCATGGGAAGCATGCTCGGTGGGGATGGGCTGGGGCTGGTGGGCCAGGACACCTAGTACCTCTGTGCAAGGTAGGCAGCAAGCAGTGAATGAGGGGGGTTTGGAGCGAAGAGAAAGGAGGCTCTCCCTGCTAAGGGAAGTAGTATCTGCAGTGGAGAACGTTTCTCGTAACGCTCGTGACACGTGTCACAACTGGCCATTGGCTGGATGCTCGGGGTGGGAGTGGAAAGCTCAGAGCTGTTGCTGCTCAGGGCGTGGGAGCGGCAGCCGGCAC
>NW_010284396.1:0-1070 GCF_000690775.1 Eurypyga helias
CCTCATCCAGCCTGGCCTTGGAAGAATTCCTTCCTGAAGTCCAGTCTCCCACTCCCCTCTGGGTGGGGCCCAGCTTGGCCATGGAGGGGCTCAGCGAGAGCAGCTGGTTCATTTCTCAGCCCTGCTTTGTGTTTGCTTTGCACCATCACGACTCCTTCTGCATCTCTGGCGGGGTTCAGGCTCCTCCTCAGCCACCTGCCTGGAGATAGGAGTGATGCAGAAGGGCTGCACTTCTGGTGTGGTGCTTAGCGCAAGGGACTGTTGGACTCAGGGCACCCATCCTCTCCCGACGTTGCCCTTCCCACTGTTGGCCGAGCTGGAGGATGCTCAGGCTGCGTCTTGCTCTGTCTGGGCGCTGCCAGGTCCCATCCTCCAGCCTCTGGGCCCCTCTGCACAGGCGGTTCCTGGTCCTGGCTCTGCTCCTGCCATCCTCATCATTTCATCACTGCTTTGTCCCACCCGAGCTGCCCTGGCAGCGGGTTCAGCTGCCCACAGCGCGGTCTAGCCCTGGCGCTGGTTTGTGTAG
Source organism: Eurypyga helias (assembly GCF_000690775.1). Taxonomy (NCBI): domain Eukaryota; kingdom Metazoa; phylum Chordata; class Aves; order Eurypygiformes; family Eurypygidae; genus Eurypyga; species Eurypyga helias. The sequence continues at coordinate 527 of NW_010284396.1, forward strand.
TGGGTGATGCGAAGGGCTGTGCTGGTTCCGTGCTCCTGCCAGCAAGGCAAACAAAACATTGAATTTTAATAATAATAACGATAATACATAGAGCTGAGGCACAAGAAGAGCCATTTGCAAGAGGACAGTGTGCCCTGAACGAGGGGAGGCAGGAGGGGGGGCTGGCTGTGGTAAAGCAGGCATGAAATGACCTATTAGGGAGATTAAAATAAACCCACTCCAGCACAATGGGTGCAGTTACATCCTTACGTTTATTGGGCTTTACATTTATTATTAACAGAGAGATTTCTCCTTACTGCCTGCAGACCTAAATTAATTTCTCTCCTTTATCCTTTTAATTCTGGCCTGTCCTTTGTTACGGCATCGTTTGCTAATTTAAAACAAAGAAACTTGCCGACAGAATTTAAAAAGGTGTCTCAGAAATCGCCCCCGGAACTACTTCCCTGGGCATGGGGAGGGACGATGAGTTTCCGGCTGAACTTTTAAGGCAGGTGCCAAACGGCAGCTGAAACCATCGTGGTCCCGTGGTGGGACTGGCCGCAGG
>NW_010284397.1:0-1066 GCF_000690775.1 Eurypyga helias
GGGGTGTCACAATGCCCCATATAAAAGTTGCCATTCAAGTCAGTGCTAAGTTAGGATTCATGGACAGGTCAGAATTCATTTCATGCGGTGAAGTACAGATATTCCTGACACAGTTCCCTTTGTCCTAGCCTCAGTGATACCTCACCTTGCCCTCCCAGATTTCTGAAGGATGAAGGTAACCATCCTATTGAAGCATCACAGTGTTTCCGTGCTATCCTCTGCAGGTCAGGGAAGAGGGCTGGGAACGTTATTTGTGTGAGTAAAGAGGAAGCTGATTGAATTGAGAAGCAGCATTTGTAAACCTGATTCGAGGAAATGCCTGGGTTTATCAGGGCATTGTAATCATTTATCTGCCCTCTCTTCCCCTTCTTCATCTGGCCAGTGAGGTTTTACATTGGCCAAATTTGGCAGCTCCATTTTGTGTATTTACTTTTTCCTTGCCATCCTCTCAAACAAATGCACATACCACACACTGACTAGTTTATCTATATAGTGCATACAGACTATCATTGCTTCTGAATACACCAAAAAGGTCAGAGTATTCAGCTTGCATTGCAAATCAGCACCAGTTATGTACTCTGACAGCACCAGATGTCAGCTCCAAAATGAGCTGCATCTGTTCAGCGGTACACCAGGAGCAACGTGTGTGAGGATAAGACCGGGCTCTCGAATGGCCCCTCAGAGCCAGGGCTGTGGACTTGCATTGCAAATGCAGCAACGAGTTCATCTGCAAAGACAGGTTTGGACTTCTCTCCTAGGACTTGTTGCTCTGTGTAACTTGAGTTGAGAACAAGAACTGAAGGTAAAAGAGGGCAGTCAGACAAACCGACTGACCTCAGGGCTGGCTTGAGCATGGCAATTCCCTTTCCTGGCTCTGAACAACTCAGGTTGCTGATTTTTCCACCAACTGCTTCTTGCTCCAAATGCTGCTCCCCACCAGCGAGGTGGTGTTACGAGACTCTCCACATTGCATCTACTCAGCCCCTTGCTGTTGGCTGGAGCAGATAACTTCTTTGCTGGGTTTCTGGGACAAAGGAGGCTTATCCAACCTTTTCAGCCTGGAAGA
>NW_010284398.1:0-1067 GCF_000690775.1 Eurypyga helias
CAGTTGGAAGGGACCTAGAACGATCGTCTAGTCCAGCTGCTGTTGAGGCTATGGCCTTGACTTTTCTGGGTCAGATCTGGAGAATACTAATACAATTCCACTGTCATTAGTAGTCATGAATGAAAGAGCTCAGATTTGAAAATGCTGCTGCTTTTTGCATTGTGTACTGAATTTACAAGAGTAATATTTGTTTAAAGAGAAGCAATTTCCCTTCTGAGTAGAATCATACTGACATTGGCAGTCCACGTTAAATTTACTTTCTAGACTACAGTGGGTATAACCAAATGTAAACTTCTGTTGACAGTCATCCTCTTTTTGCACCTTGAAGTCTATTTCCACTATTGCAGTCCTGGGAAAGAAATGCCGGTGACAGTTTTGTTTGTCTTAACCAACAGCTTGGATTACGTAAATGTCTTCTGCTGACTTTCAAGCCTTGTACTCTAAAAGGCACATACAAAACCCTAGCTGGCACTGCACAACTAAGGGGACTTAAGTATGGATGCTTGAGCTGCTTTTGAGAGATTGCACTTTTGCATAGTAGTGATACCATTGGTCATTGCTGTAGGCATTAATACTATTTTGGAGTTGTTTTTATCACTTGCAGTTTTCTGCTCGCTACATGGCATCTTGTTTTCCTGCGGTGAAGGTCATCAACTATCACAGTGCTGGGAACAAGTTTCTGGAAATGGGAAGGATTGCAGCTGTATGTCATGCTGTGCTGATATATTTTCCTAAAACGGAACTGAAAACAAACAATCCTCTCAGTACACAATGTTAGTAATAACTGTTGAACAGTTTATCAGTGAGCTGGCTATTTATTCAATTCTTGATAAGCTTCAGCACCACATGAAGCAACTCTTGTGATTCTTGCACAAAAGTTTGGAATTTTCTAAATTTGGATGTTTCAAGAGCTGTAGCTGAAGGATCACTATCCTCCTTCTTAAAGCTACATTTCCTCCAGTTCTTAGTGGTAGAGTTTGAGCTAAAACTAACAGTTTAATGAATTTCCTTAGTGAGTGACTGGTGTTAGTGTTTGTATGTGTTGGTAATGTTTTAAGAAAAAAAAA
>NW_010284399.1:0-1070 GCF_000690775.1 Eurypyga helias
AAGGTCCACCATGGAAACAAAAGCTGAGAGTAACATCACATCGGGGTGAAATGCAGGAGGTGGTTTCTGCATTAGGTATCAGCCAAACAGGTAAAGCAAGAGCCGAGATCCTGAGGCTGCAGACAGCGTTAAAGGGAGCACATACCATTGCCCTGCTTTGAAACATTCCCGTCTCACCCCGAAGAGGCACGGAAAGCTGCAGCAAACGTGGCCAGAAGCAGGTCGGAGGCAAAGAGGGGCCTTTGCAGCTGCAGGAGCCTGGCAGGAGCAGTCGGGGAGCATCGCCCGAGCAGCAGCATCCCAGCCCGGCTCACACGCTCCAGACGCTCGGAGGGAAGGGCTGGAGGACTCTGAATTCATAAACTGGTCCAGGGTTGTAAGATGAGCCAGAGCGAGATCCAGGGACGGCTCGTTGGCAGCGATTCAACGCCTTCCACAATGCAGCGCCGGACGCCAGCGACTTTCACATCGGCCCTTGCTGAGCTTGGCTCGTATTCCAGCCAGCAGGTGCTGGGGAAGTTTGTCCCGAACCTTTGTATCAGGCAGCAAGAAGAAATCAAGCGCGCCAGCGGCGTCTGCCCGGCTGCTGCCCCTCAAAATGGGTTTATTTTCGGTGCTGATGTGAAAACCAGTTCGGCGCGGGTCATCGCAGCCGAAACTGCCCCCTAGATCAAAAATAGGAGTATCTACGTGATACGTAGGATGTAACTTGGACATTTAAAGACGATGCGAGTCAAACACTGCAGACAGACCCGCTTTGGGGGAAGGGAGAGCCAAGTCACTGCTTTGCTTGCAGAAGCAGCCTGCGCTGGGGTGAGACAGGCGCTGGCTTTGGTTACGGTTTGGGCAGCAGGTTGGAAGGCACAAGTACGTGATAGAAAAAGCTTCGTGAGGAGCTGGGTCAGTTCCAGACTAATCCAGCCCCTGTGGGGAAAGGGAGTTCTGGCAGATGTTAAGCTAATGGGATAACTGCACCAGCGCCCCTCGGTCCGCTGATGGGCGGCAGCTGAGGGTTAACAGCCGCGGGGTTAGCGCCGGCTCCACAGCAGCCCCCTCTTTGCGAAAGGCAC
>NW_010284400.1:0-1070 GCF_000690775.1 Eurypyga helias
TTGAGGTATCTTGACCCATGGAGTTGGCAGAGTGCTGCGGGCTCTCTCTCTGATGAAAGCACCCGTGTTTGCCAGGTGGAAGCTGACGTAACTTTTCATGCTGCTGTGGGCTGAAAATACTGGCTGATCTTGAACCGTGTTAATGAATGACCTGGGATGGAGGGAGAAGGTTGCTTTACAGTGTGGTTGTGTTGACACAATTCTTGGGAGAGAGGGCATGAAATCTTTCCTGGAGAGGGAGTCCTTTTCTCCCAACAAAAGCATCGCTCGAGTGTGATCGGAGTGTGGGGCTGGTCCAGATCTAGGCAAATTCCACGCATGAGCGCCATGTTCCGTATGAACACGAAGCTCAGTGTTGCACCTCCAAGGCCGGAAAACAATTAAAGAAACCGAATCCATGTTTTTGTTTCCCCTGGCAGAGCAGACCGTGTTGCGCTGAGTGGCGCCACATCCTCCGACCTCTCTGGGAGTCAAGGAGACTTTATCGCCGTTCTGTTGGCAAGAAAGTCTCTTGTTTCCCCGTCTCCTTCTCCGGGCTGTACTGCGTTGTCCCTGGTGTGTGGGGGCAGATGTGTCACTTCTGTTGCAGCAAACACAACATCCAGCTCTTTAATCCTGGCCCAGCTTGCCACCATCGCACCGTGGTTTTCTTGTCGATACGCTCACACTTTCCTCAAGCACAATCTTTTTTGCGTATTTGGCAGGTGATGTTTTGAGGGAGCAGGTGCTTCTGAGCCCTCAAACATGATCTAAGCTGTTTTCTTGCTTGCTCCGGACTCGCTAGTGAAGGCTGAAGCCCACCACTGCTTAAACCAGTGGGTATGGATGATACACGGCTCTCAGATGTGCTGCAGGAAGCTCTTTGTTTTAGAGCCTCAGCAAATGAACACAAATCATTCGTGGAAAACGGTGACGCTTCCAGAAATAACTTATTCTTCCACGGGTTACCCACTTGGCAAGCCAAGACTGGGTGTGTGACATCCATTCAGCAGGGCTCCTTGCCTCTGCTTTAGAAGGGCAGCGTGCTTCAAATGCACGAATGGTCCCTGTAACCTGGGCTGACTCCAGAG
>NW_010284401.1:0-1066 GCF_000690775.1 Eurypyga helias
GCCAGCTGACTTCCCCATGTGTCTCTACAGACAACACCTGATCCTGGTGGCAAAGATCCAGCAACAAGAACTAAGTGAAAATTTTACACCTGCACGTAGCATTGAAGGATTTAAGGAAGTATTGGGGTGCACCTGAGAAATCCTCCTCAGATAGATTAAACAGTCCAAAACCAAATAGTAACAACTACTAGGACCAAACTGCACTTGAGAGTCATAAGGAAACTGAAAGATGAAACAAATGAACCAAACAGAGCTGTGGGCATAACCCCTTGCCCTCGGTTCCGGCCCGGGTGACCAAAGTGATGCTGCTTTTTAAAGGAACTTGGCGGACGATATAAGGAATTGGTGAACAACACCAAGGAAATCTGGAGAGGCCATGAAGAATGCCACATGAATCCAGCCGAACAACAGCTTCACAGCAGAAGGGCCCAGATAGCTCTTCTGGGAAAGCCATGAGAAAAACACACAGCTACATGACAAAAGAAACTTGGCTGGCATTACCCTACCTCACCCTATGTTGAATCCCAGGAAACATTTGAAAACCCCACAACTTCCCTGTTGTGGGAGGTGAAGGGGAAGCTGACACTAGCTGCTACCACCACCTGGAAGGCAATGCCATCACCATACGACAGCTACCACCACCCGGCAGGTGCCTCCACGGCCTGGCAACCAGCTGGCCTGGCCCAGAGGGTGGGGGCCAGCAGCAGCTTTCGTAGCAGCCGCTCACAGGCAGATGGGGTTGGGGCACGTTGCCCAGCGCCCCACGAGGGGCTGGAAGGAGCCGGCGGCGAGGGCAGGAAAGCGGCAGGCAACAGGCCTCCTTCCCCAGTGGCTTCCCGGCTGTGGGGCCTGGCCCACTAGGGCCCGGGAAGGGGAACCGGGCAGATACGTTACGGTGGGATCAGCATCAGTTGATCAACACAAGGAACAACCAGGAAAATAATGAAAACATTAGAAAACAGCTGTTAGAGAAACGGAGCAAGAACAGGGCCGGCCCCCCTCGTTCCCCGTCTGCCAGCCGGCGCAGGCAGCCCCAGGAGCGGGGAGGGAGCCGGGACAATGGGGA
>NW_010284402.1:0-1069 GCF_000690775.1 Eurypyga helias
TTTTTTTTTTTTCCCTCTAAATGCAATTAGGAGGGAGGAATGAAAACTATGAATGCCTCATTGATTAGTCAGAGCAGCTGGGGCTGCTGCTGGGTATAGGGGGACTGATAAATCCTGATGAAGAGCTCCTGTCTTGTAAGGTTTGTGTGAAACTTTAGATATTTGTTTTGGTTTTATTATCTGAAATGCATGGAATTTTTTCACTTATATTTAGCTGGTCCAGACTCTGCCTATAGAACTAAGAGAGATTAAAGAAATTGTTGTTAAGGGCTATTTGCATTTCATTTAGTCAAACAAGAACTTACTGGAGGATAAAAAGCCAGCTGCTTTCATGATAATATGCATCATCTTTTTAAATCATTCTATGCAATGATCCACATTTGTTGTGTCATGTTTATACAGTACTATTTCTTTTGATGTGGTTTCTATCCAAGATCCAAAAGTTTGAGGTCATATATATATATCAAAATCCTTTTCTATTTAATTTGTAGTTGTTTGAGATTCTGCATACACAAGCAGCATTATTTCTGTTGATGTTGTTGCATGTCAGTTAAATGGAAATTGTTTTCCCAAAGTGATGGTCTGTAAATGCTGGGGAACCAAAGTGAATGAGGAAAAATTGCTGAAGTAATTTTACAAATTGGTCATGTCCTGTTTTTAGAAGTCTCCAATTTAAAAGTCAATAAACAATAGCTTGTATTTGCAGATCTTCATATGTACACTTAATTCTAGAATATGGGATTCAGATTAGAAAAAAATATCTATTTTAATGCATTATTGTATGTCAGCTACAATGATTGAAAAAACTGTTTAAAACTTTATTTTAAACAGGAAGGGCAGGTAATGGCAGATTAAAAGCACTCATTTTAACACTTTCAGGTGAGAAAGATTGCTTGCAAGAAAGTGCAATTATTAAGCCTGGCTCAGGGGAAGACGCAGTGGAAGGGAAACACAGAAGCAACATTCATAGGGTCACTGCAGGTAGAGCTGACACGCAGAGTGGTGTGAAGTTACACCGGTATCAACCAGTGTAAGGCCTACAAGGCATCTCTTGCCACATTAGCAGTGC
>NW_010284403.1:0-1072 GCF_000690775.1 Eurypyga helias
AAAAAAGCTTAAATTTAGCATTTTGCAGCGTATTTTGTGGCAACAGATTAAGGGTCTTGTGGGGAATGACAAATATTAATTGTTCTCCACACTTAAGCAACGCTTTCTCTAGCATTGGGAAATATAAGGCTACGGTGCTCCCTGTAAACTCCGTCCGTAGTCCACCCCCAGCACGAGGAGTGTCCGTCTCGCTCGAAACAAAATGTCCCCTGTCCCATGTGAGAGGAGAGCCTCATCCTTCTGGAGATGCACCTGAAAGTGGGCTTATGTGTCACTTCTCGGCTGAACTGGCGTTGAGGTGCATTTCCAGAAAGATAACTCTCTCTTACTGAAATTACACTTTCCCTATCTTATTTAATTAATTAAGCGATGCTGCTGACCTCTCTGCATTGTATTTCCACTTACCTTGTGCTTCATTAAACTTGCATGAAGCTACCCAGCCGTCAGCAGCTTGCACTCGGGTTGCCAGGAACTAATCTGACAACAGATTGGAAATCGCCGTGTGAAATAACAAGCAGCTTCTACCAAAGTTATGAAGATCCCTGTGTCACGTGAGGCGGTGCAATTAGCAGGGAAGCAGCCGAGGTCCTAACGGTGAGAGGGATGATGGACAGACAGGGCTAAGGCTGCTCAGGGGACAAATGGGCTGGTGGGAGCTGGGTGAAAAGGGAAGAGATGGAGCGCAGAAGCGGGCGAGAGCTGCGGCACGATGGCAGGCGGTTTTACTCCTGCACTCACTCTCAGCCTCCACGCTGAGCTGCAATCCAGGCAGCATAAAACGCTTCCAGAAGCGCTGCGACTTGCCTACGCCACTGCCATAAAACAGCCCTTTGCAAGTGTCCCCGCACAAATCTGATCCCGTCGTCGACACCCGGCTGAAGTCGCTACCTGCACAACACCAGATGAGCAGGTCGCGAGGCACAGGCAGCCCGTGCCCCCCAGCCACCCCCCATGCCAATCGGGGACATGCAGGACCCGTCAGGCTCTGCCGACACGGTCATTCGTGTTGGGGAAACGTCCCGCAGACCCAGCCTTTACCTGGGCCGGGGTGTTAGAATCATAGAATCATAGA
>NW_010284404.1:0-1066 GCF_000690775.1 Eurypyga helias
ATTTTCCATGTTACATTCCTGTGAATCCCAGGTTACCTTTTACGTGTGTTACTCACGACTTACTGCTACAACTCCAAGCAGGAGATAAATTAAACAATAGATGGGGTTCTTCAGAAGTGTAAAATCATGAGATTTAGAAGAATTCTCTCCCTACCATTAGAGGGCTGAAGAATTGATTGTGCCTCAATTCTCATGAAGGCAGCCTGTTTATGTTTGTTTATTCTGCTATAAACACTATTAAGGAACTACGGTCATCAGCTAAGAAAGGAGTCAGCTAGAAGGAATCGCTGAAACAGCCTTTCAATCTACTCAATACTTGCCTTACCAGTAGAGCTAGTACTAGGCTGTAGACTGTAAATCTGCAATTTACTGACCTAATTAAATTCTTGACTTTTTTACCCCTTTAAACTTGTGTTGTATTTGAAGCATTACCGCTTGGAGACCACCTTATGTTCTCTTGCACGGCACAAACCAGAAGTTACCATAAATTTCCAGACAGAAATACGGACAAGCACAGAGAAGCACAGCTTCACCTGATGAACAGTTCAGAAAAGCCACCTATTCCAGAGAAGCTGCCACTAGTTGAAAGCTGCACTGCAAAAATACAAGCAGGATGGATCAGTTACTCGAACCCCAAGTGCACTCACATCCAGTAAACAGCCAAGCTCCTAGGTAAGGAGGCAATCAAAAACAAGCAAATTTCTAACAGCACTCGCAAGGAAACGACACTTACCTACTCTGGGGGATACAAGTGCTCTTAAAATAAGGCTCAAAAGTTTCTTACATCGCAGTAGATCTCAACAGGCTTGGCAGCACCAGGGCAGGCAGGATGCCCACTACAAGACACCCAAGAGAACCAGCCTCTCATCCCAGCCCGCTGGTTTTCAGTTTAGTTGTACAATGTCAGCACAAGAGCTTAAGAACAATGTCAACAATCCCTCTGAAAATAACTGACTTCAAAAGGTGTTTTGATAAAATTAGCCTAAGAGAGGCCAAACATTACAGACCAGTTCTCATTAAATTAAATACAGCAGAACTGCTACTGTTGCCCAGAGAAGCTGTGGAT
>NW_010284405.1:0-1070 GCF_000690775.1 Eurypyga helias
CGCTTAGGAACTTACTGTGGGGGCTGTGACATTGGGGTGTGACGATTCATACCCTGTGTGGTGCTGTGCTGGTGATAAACACCATGCCCCGTGGGAATACTTCCCTCCAGGGGTCTTAAAGCACTTTGTAGGCAGAAGTGCAGTGGACTGTAGGTCACTGTTTTAAACTTTTGAAAGACTTGATCCCCCATCTTCCTCTGAGTTAGGGAGCAGTCTCCCTCAGCATGGTTGTGCCAGACCAGCAGTAGTATTATGGCACTGAGGGTGGAGCAGTGGTGCTGGCTTCCCTGCAGTGCCCTGCCAAAAAAGTCAGTTAGGAAAGCAGCAGACAGCTGTTGGATTCCAGTAGAAACGTACAGAGCTTTTGGTAGCTCCTCTGCAGAACAGAGCGCACATGTACCTGCTTGAATGAGCGGGGAACGCTGGTCTTGATCATGACTGACAGAAAAGCGAATCCATCTCCCCAGCTGCCTCCTGTCTGCCAGGAGTTAATCCAGCTGTGACAGCACCAGTATAATTGATGGTGTATTACTGAATAAGTCATCCATAAACCTTGTGTACTCAGAACACCTGCATTCCTCCTGTTTTTATTGTCAACCTCCCTCTCCTTGCTGTTGTGCTTCATATGCCCTCCCATCTCCAATCTACATTTAAGTATGCTGAGTGCTTAAAATCCCAGCAGCTTCCAGGGCTGTTGAAAGGGGAATAAAAGGAGATGCTGTATAGGAAGTGACATTAAATTTGTTTTGTGTTTTCTCTCTAAAGATTTGGTGCATGTGCTTTTCTTTCTCAACATGTCAAGGTCTTAATTGTGCTGGAAAGTTTTGGAAGAGAATGCTTAAAAGTTCCCTCTTCTGACAGGCAGACAACTACAGGGATGAGAGTCAGGGGAATAGGCCAGACCTCAAATACCCCCTGAGCTGAACTTTGCCGGTTCTTGAGCTGCGTAGATAGCCTCTATATAGCTGCCTCTAGAGCCTAGAGGTCCCAATTTGCAAATCTACATCTTTTGGGGGGAATTCCTATAGGGCAAGTTGTGGTTATCTCTTCTAGGTTGTGTTATCCTCAAG
>NW_010284406.1:0-1074 GCF_000690775.1 Eurypyga helias
ATGGCATCCCTTCCCTCCAGCGTTTGCATCCTTTCCGTATATGTCAGGATACCAGGCAGCGTCCTAGTCATATAAATAGCATTTGGAGAACAGACTTGAACTCATTGACATGACCTCACCAGAACACTGGGCATCATGACGTACCAAAAAAGATGGATTTTGTAAAGTAAGTACTTCATGGTTTGGAGGAAATTACATTTTTTTCTAAAGTTCAGAATATCTATGAGACACCTACATGAAAAGTATTTTTGTTTGTTCTTGGGTTTTTATTAATATTTCTAAGAAATATAACACATAATTCTCTAGCAAGAGTGCAGGTTTATAAAATATCTTTTTTATAGTCTCCTTTGAAACTATTTGGGAATTTAACTATTTCAGAGGATACTGACCTCTACTAACAAAGGGAAATAGACCTAAAGCCATCTCGAGACAAAACAAGCAATACTGTTATTTTTTTTTAAATTCTGATTGTGCATTTAGTGTTCTTCAGAAAGAGCTGCCCAAAGTCAACACCTGGGTACTAATTCTTAGATACAATTATGATTAATTTTAAATGGGAACCCAAGTCATGATTCTGATGTCCCCATTTAGACACTAATCCAAACATTTAAAAAAAACCGAACACAAAGCAGATCATATAAAAATCAGCAAACTGCAGCTCTGAAAATCCATAATCTCTCTACCTACACTGACATGATATTCTTTTTCCTTCTCTGATTGGTTTTCAGACAGGAAAAGTAAATTGCAATTATTAGGTTATCATCACATATGTAGCTCATGGAAGTCCACAGATATAGACTATAGCAGCAGATGAAGAAAACAGGGAATTTCAAGCAATTGTGCAATAGCAGGGTTGTCTGGAGTGACCAATTGACCACCTTCCCTCATGTACCTTGTTCACGCGCATGCGTGTATTTTACAGCACATGCCAGCACAGCTGGGATTTGTAATAACATCTCAGAAACCTCATTCCAGATATTGGCCAAGGTGATAGGAAAGGTGGGCATGCAAGGAGGCTGTAACTTTGCCAGTTTAAATCCTGGGTCGTATTCTGAGTAAGGAAGAAGGGAGGGA
>NW_010284407.1:0-1073 GCF_000690775.1 Eurypyga helias
TATTCAAACCTCAGCCACATTTTTACTAATTAAAAATTAGTAAAAGTAAATAAAGAAGGTATATTAAAATTCCTTTGAACAAAGAAAATACTATTCTATCATGCACTTTTGAGCTAAGGAATCTGCGTATCAGTTCACCTCTGACTTACAAGGTATAGTCTCTGCACTGTGTAGCACTGAATGGATTTTCATGGCTGGAAGTGCCAGTATTACCCCGAAAGTAAACAAGTAGGTATTTTTGTAACACTGACACCATTTTTATGGCTAAAAATTAGTAGTATAAAACCTGAATACATTCTCATATCTACAACGTGCAGAAGAATTTATTAATAAATCTGTGCTTGTTACAATCAAATTTTACTATGGCTCTGTTAAACTCTTCTTGTTCGAAGACAGTTAGTTACCTCTCTCTAGAAAGCCTTGTCTTCACATCACAGAAGTCATTGATACTGCAGTTAATGTGAGTTGCAGGCCAACATCTGGGGATACAGCCTTGTCAAATTTGGATGTGCAGGAGGACATCACACACATTCCTGTGGTTTTGGTCTAATTGTAGAATTTAGAAGCAGATGTAGAGGAAAACCAGTAGTAAAAGGAGTGGGAAGCAGGTCACAATTAAATTAAAATTTCAGAACACTTTTATTCTTGATTTAAATACTTCCTTAGAGCTAGTATTTACATCTAAATAAAAGTGATCCCTAAATAAGATTTCATCTTGGATAAATCTGTTTTTTACATACTAAAATAATTTCTACTCTACCTCAACTCATCTCTTTACAGTAAGCATGTCTAGGCTGTTGTGAGTATGAAAAGTTTTGCTTTTCTGTGTAAGGAACTAAATTAGATGTTAAATCTGAAGAACATTTTAGCACTGTGTAGAGAATTACAGAAGAGGAAAATCTGATAACCTCAGCCTTTCAAAAAATCTGTAAACTAAGGCCTCTGGGAATGTTGAAAACAAAATAAAAGGGATTGCTGTGGTTAAAATACATCAACATCCAATATATATCATTTGTGCTAGTAACAACAGCTCTCAAGTTTCTAAAGAAGTTGCACATCTGTCATTTCTCAGG
>NW_010284408.1:0-1075 GCF_000690775.1 Eurypyga helias
CAGCTTTGCCACATCCCTCCCTCCCCCCGAACCGCAGCAGGGCTCTCCTCAGCATCCTGGTGCAGGATATGGGTGGGCTACAACTCCTGGGGTGCTCACAGTGCCCAGGCCAGGGGCAGCATCCATCGTAGCGCATGCCCGTGCCAGGAAGGGAGCTGTTGCCTTGCCCTGCCCTGGATTCGCAGCCCTTCGGGCCCTCCCCTGCCATGTGCCCCCCTGCCCAGCGGGACGAGGCTGCAAGGGGTTGCAAAATGGGATTGCAAAGGCAACACCACCCTCCCTCGGAGGCTGCAGCCACCTCAGCTCCAAATAAACAACATTTTTGCCAGGCGTAGAGCCAGAGGATGCTGCTGGGTACAGGAAGGTTTTGTGAGGAAAACCTGGACACAGCACGCAGTGGGTCAGCCCAGGGCCCAGCCAGGGCACTGCTCACACCCTGGAAACAGAAACACTGCATGTTCCTGAGGCACGGGGTTGGATCCGCTCTCCCAGCACAGAAATGATGGACAAAGCACTTGCCCAGGCCTGTGTCTGCGTGGGCCGGTGTCGCCCTGTGCCAGCTGGGGCCGTGTGCTGGCGTCTCCCCTGCGCTGGCACCAGGGTGGGAGGCTCGGCCCCGCTCCCACCGCTGAGGACTGACCTTGGTGCGAGTGGGAAGGGTCATCTGCAGTGTGGCAAGTGCTTTGCTGCTGGCAGCAGCCAGCCTGTGCCTGCTGGGACCCCCAGCACCCCCTGGCAGGGACGCAGGGACTGTCCTGGAGGTGCTGCTGGGAGCTGCGTGGGGAGCAAGTACAGCACTGGGCGTGGGGAGAGATTGCATTCAACTACTGAAAGCAAAAGCAAACCAGAATTAGTTTAAAAGAACAAAAAAACCAAAATACAACGAACCAACCAACACCAACCAAAATCCCCGCGCTCACAAGAGCAACAAAATAAACCAATATGCAGGAAATAAACTCTAAGGAGGAGGAGGAAAAGCAGCTCTCCCGGGATGCCAGGACAGCAGAGCAGGGAGAGGAGGGCTTTGGCTGACTGGGAGCCAGGCACACAGTCCCTCCACGAGGCGTGTTATAGA
>NW_010284409.1:0-1073 GCF_000690775.1 Eurypyga helias
AACCATTCTGTGATTCTATAACCCAAGAAGAGTTACAAAGCTGTTGCCTCTGTCAGCGCAGAATCATTTGATGATACCACCAAAGCCATGACATACTGTATCATCATGCAGCACATGTATGTCAAAGCCCTGATGGAACACAAAGACTTATTTGTCTTTGTGCCTCTTTGTTCTCTCAAAGTGAGTTCCAAAGAACAGAAATGTAGAATGTAGCCCAACATTCAGATTATCCAGTAATAAAACTAAATAAACTTCCCACAAAACATACTTAAATTGTGTAACTCATTTGCAGTTTATGATGTTGATGACAAGTTAGCAAGACAAAAGCAAGCAAAGGGCAGCTTTAAAAAAAAAAACCCTAAATGGGAGACTAAAATTGTCACTCACCTGCAAATGTAACATCCACCAATACGCTAGTACAGTTGTTATTTAAAAAGGGCAGATAAACTCACTGATCTCTGAGTATCACTCTCCAGCACTGCTTGCAGTGTCAAGAAACAAGGCTTATTCAATTGCACTGAGCAGCCATCTACCACCTCCATCCCTCTTAGTTTTGTCAAATATTGCTAAAATTGGCCAATGAGCAAAGGGGTAATAGTGATGCAGAAGTTTCATAAAAATAAACTGTTGTGTAAAGAAAAGAGCCTCTTAATCAGCTGTGAGACAGTTCCCTTGCCAAATCAAAGCAGTAGAGACTGGAGCTGGAGCTCCGGACAAGAGAAAAGCAGGACTTGAATATCAAGCAAAATAAGTTAATTGAATAATTTGTCCAATGGTTTTATAACTGAATGCTTATGTTGGAAAGAATTATCCATTAGTACTCAAACATGTCTTGGATCCTTGAGTGCTAGTATTCAAGCATGTTCTGCAAGAAACACAAACCTCATGATCTGAGGTTTAAAATTTTATCTCAGTATTAAAGATTACAGTGTCACCTTCCTAGAAAGCTGATTTTTCCCATGTATCTACTGCAGAGTTTTTCATCTTTCTCTAAAACATGTGGTGATGGCCATAATACAACTCAATACCTCACATAAAAGTTGAGTTTAAAAATTCTTAAATTCTTTTTATAT
>NW_010284410.1:0-1074 GCF_000690775.1 Eurypyga helias
CACCGCCGAGTCCCGTGCTGACTAAAGAATCATGCGCTTTGAGACTCAACTAAGTTTCTATCAGTCAAAAAGCTTGAGAAAAACCAGAAAATTTAGAAAGGTGCCACCAAGTGCATAAAGCCTACCTACAGAATAGGGTAATATTAATTTTTCTGTGAAGCACTTTTCAGATGCTCAAAAAGGATTACATACAAAATATTAATCTGAGAACTAGTGCTGGACACTATGTATTAGATTTGTAAATATATAAAGTGCATGAATGTTAAAAAAAGAATGTATTAGTTTCCAAGTGCCTATTTTATAGGAAATAAGTATATCGTGAACTGTAGTCCATGTAGATTGAACCATTTTGTATATGACCATCAGACAATGTACTTCTCCCCATATACGGCTTGTAGGGAATTAATCAATATCAATTAAGTTGTTAATGAATCATAAAGTAATTTGCTCAACACGTACAAGACAGCATAAAACCAAAACCATAAACCACCCTTTTTTCATTAATATTAAACTGAAATATGCAGGTCCTTGAAATTGCTGACATTACCGCAGAAAAAAAGAAATTTTTTTTTCCAAAATGAGTTTAAGAATTCAAAACATATCTACAGTACACATAATACTAATACATATTTACTTATATATATTTGGCACCCTAATATATGTGCAAACTGATTTGAAAGTCTGGCCTTCAAGCAATGGTAAATTATGTGGATAGAAGGCTGACAAAAAAATTGCGTGATGACCTTTAACTGCCTAACTACTTTCAACCAAGTAAAAAACTGAGAATCTTCTCACAAATGCAGCACATAAGATAGCTTTGCAAGTACTGGAAAGTGGAAAAGGGTACAGTTACAAGTCCAGGAGATCAGCATATCAAGAGACAAACTAATGTGCATGCACAAGTGTTCAAATCAACTTGACAATCTATGAGAGATTTTGATGAAAAACATCTACTTTTTAAAAACGTCAGAACAGAATAGATTTTCTCCCAAATCTAATTCTATGGTTCATGAGTCCAAACCACAGTAGACAGAGTTATAAGTATTCATCAATTGGGGTCACGACCTTGGTGGA
>NW_010284411.1:0-1075 GCF_000690775.1 Eurypyga helias
TTGTTTGTTTGTTTGTTTTTAAGATATTTTCCAGATAGATGTAGCTACAGGGTGAGGGAAGTTTGACAGAGATAATCATGAGGCTTGCCAGTGGCTTGATGGCTATAAGTGGTAGGAGGGCAGCTGTGTGGGAGGGATCATGGGCTGCAGCATCTGCAATAAGGTCCTGCTGCTGGAGGAAGAGGAGCGCTTTCTGGACATGTAGGAAAGACAGCAACACCAACACCTGCAGGGTATGTGAGATAACACTGCCTCCCTCCTCAGTATGGGTAAAGACCCATTGGAGCAGCAAGACAAGATTGTGGCAGAGAAAAGATGTGGAGCAACTGGAGGGTTCAAGAAAAGGCAGGAGGAGAAAGCAAGAAAATAAGATCTGTGAATGACCACTCTATGAACTGGATTCATTTCATGTAGAGAAGACTGAGAGCAAAGAGTATATCTCCAGGTAAAACTGCAAAGAGTTACAGACCCATTGGTTCATCAAGTCCATCATGGGCAGCACACAAAGCAGTGGGTTTCAGATCAAAAATAGGTCAATAAAGGCTGTGAGAGCTGAGAACAAATAAAGACAAGCAGGTGCTGGGGGGAAGGGCTGGACCGTAACATGCTGTGATCCTTTCGAAACCCTGCAGTCCTCCAAGCATTTAGTTCAGGTTAGAAAAACCAATACTTTAAGCCTGTAATAAAAAATTTAAAACATTTTAAAATATATATATTTAACTCAAAAATTAAATAATTGGCTGAAATTTTTATTCTTAAAGTTGGGTGTCTAGAAACTGTAGAAATCTGAGGATTCTACAGTTTCCAAAACTACATATGGGAAGAAATTCCTCTTTAGCCCATCCAGGTCACTGTTCTGGTTTCAGGATCATTCATGGATTACATTTGCCACCCCCACTTATCAAAAGCGAAACAAAGCACCCCAGGACTGAAACAAACTTCCACCACCTCAGTACTTGCAATTAAAATCACCAGAGGTGACAGCACTGGAAATGCTTAAAAATAACCAAACCACCTTCAAGTTTTCTAAGATTTGCTTGTTTGTTTTTAATGCCTTCTGCTCAGAGGGAGAGGA
>NW_010284412.1:0-1072 GCF_000690775.1 Eurypyga helias
GGCCTTGAAGGCAGCCAGGGAAGGGACATCCACGTACCCACATCCATATATATACACCCAAACTGTTATACCATATGCTTTTTGATGGTCAGTGTTTATTTTGCACCCAAGTGCAAAGAGGATGAATGGGAAGAGTGTCAGCCAGTAGAAAGCATCTGTACTAATATTAATGTTCCTGTCAGTTTATCTTAATAGTTTTTATCTTTGTCATTTTTCTTTGCAGCAATATGAAAATTAGAAATTGTCTTTATGAAATTACTTACTTTATTTGAAGTGATGATTAAAGGTGCTGATGATTAAAGTGATGATTAAATGATTGATCTCCATCAATAATTTTAAGCTTGTGAAATAGTTCTTCAGTTATCTGAGATCCCTCACTTCGTACCTGTACCTTTCATCTGTTTCGGGGTAGTAAAATAATGCTTTAAATTCATATGTCTGCTGTAGCTGCATTTTATACATTAGGTACACGTTACTTATTGGACGCTAAAATATAGGGCCTTCTGTTCAGAGAAACCATGTGTACATTCTTGTGTAGGCTTGCCATTCACGTGTTGTTCCTTGGAGCTCTATGGCACCTCTTTGCCTTGCTTGATGTATGTGCATATGTATCCCATGTATAACTTGGAAAATACTTTTTATCGTAGTTCTTAAGTAATACATCTCACAATGGCAATTCTTCTGTGTTTGAGGGTAAATATGAGCTGTATGTCTACGTTAGGAATTAATTAAAAAATAATCACAAATGGTGAGTTTTGTTTTCATGTAGGTTAAATTTATTGCAGTCTACTGTTTGAAAGTTTTGGCAGGTTTTGATTATGTCTGGATATAAACAGTGGAAAGGTGGTACCGGAAGTTCTTTTGGACATGCCTTCTTAACAGTAGATGCTGTTAAGAATGATGGGGAAAAACCCTGTACCAAAGGGGTCTGTAGTCATGTTTCCCATAACATGTGACTGATAATATTGCTAAGTGTTATAATTCAAGTGGAAATTACCTAGGAGAATGGCAGTAAATAAGCGGTTATGGCGAGTAAACTTTATAATCTGGAACACCAAAGAAATGAGGGGGG
>NW_010284413.1:0-1075 GCF_000690775.1 Eurypyga helias
ACCTGGTCTAGTGGAAGAGGTCCCTTCCCACGCAAACTGTTCCATGATTCCATGATAGGTGAAAGCAGAGTAGAATTCCCTGAGTATGCAGGTAACACACTCTCTTTCCATGAATCTTTTGGTCTCACATTAAAAAAAGTTTGAATAAAATTGAAGAATTTTTCATCCATGCAATTCCTTGTGTCCCAGAATGCAGAATACTGACACTATAGGGAAGTCTCCATGTTGAAAATACCCAAGAAAATGTGCCCCAAAGCCCTGACTACTGTAATTTCTGCCCAGTGGAACGACGTCCATGCGTATTTAAGAGCTTTCCAACTTCCTATGAATGCACGGCTCTGGCCCCGCATCCTCTCCCGCGTCCATCCCAGGCGCGGTGACGAATTAACGCGGAACATACTAACGATTCAAGCGTTGGGCTCCAGGGACCGTGGCTGCCTTAGGATGTCCAAACCTAAACCCATTAAAGTAGGGTCATAGATCAAACACCCGACTAGCCCGCGTTCCGTACTTGCACCTGAGCATCCCGCGCCTGACTGCTCTTGCACTACCTTCTGCTCCTGACGAGGCTGTTCGGTTGTTTCCGGACCTTGTCACCAGGGCCCTGCGGAGCCCCCTGAAAGCCAGGCCGGGCTTGTGAGGGCACAGGTGAGGTGCTACCCTGCGTTTCATCTCAGGTGTTTGCTACGAACTTGTGTGCAGCAGCTGTGAGCTTCAACCCTCGTAACAGCCTCTGAGAAAGAAACACGGGCCCAACTACCGCCCTGCCATAACACAGTCGTGTCACGTCCGTAACATAGACAGAGGCTCCATGTTTGGGGCCATAAAATACACACAAGCTCCGGAATGAGCGATTCCATGACTCAGCAGATGTTCAGCTTAAGGGTGTGGAACCAGTGCTCAACATCTTTGGCGTTTCATCGTTTCTTAAAATTTCAGTATAGATGAATCAGAAAGTATTTTCAGTTCACTCTTGCAGTCAGAACACAAAGTAGAATCTCATGGAGTCTCTTTCTGCCCTTTTTCGGTTTTGTTTGGTAACGTGCTGTTGTGGTTTGCCTCTGGCTGGCAAAAT
>NW_010284414.1:0-1068 GCF_000690775.1 Eurypyga helias
CTGTTAGGCCAAATCCTCTGAGTGGAGGTTGCTTTCTGCTCGCTCTAGCAGACACACGACCGAGGGAATCGGTTCGGGCTGCACTCACCTCGTCAGTTCTCTGTTCCCACCGAGGGGCTGCTTCTCCTCCTCCACAGCTTCGGAAGCCATCGTGGTGAGGTCTGGCTCCACCCCCAGCAGATGAGGTCAGGGCTCAAACAACGTCTTCCTAGGAAAGCACCGCACAGGGAAACGGGTTGTTTCGCACCCAACAGCGTGTCACGTCCCGTCTCCCGCAGAGCCTGAACGAGATGCTCAGGTGGACCGCGTCACCTGCTCTCCCCAGTTCCTCATGTCTGACAGACCTCACGGTGGGCTGTCTCTGACACGTTTGCAGCACCAGATTTTGGCAGAGTTTGCGGCAGGCTGGTAGAAACCCCGTGCTCATCCTGAGCTCTAACACAGCAAGGCAATTCCTTTCACAGCAGTGACTGCAAAAGGCAAACACAAACCCCCTCGGCTCCTTTTCTTTTTCTAACCCATGGCTAGTCTAATTTTGATTTTCATACTGTGACTGCTGAATTGCTCCCTGTTTCCCTTCTCAGGCAGGGAATTTGGGCACAAACAGGCAGGAGGCCATCATATGGGCTATGAGGGACTCTGCCAGAAAGAGCAGTCTCTACCCAGGCTTTGGCTAGGAAGATCCCACAGGCACAGCACTATGTGCCCGTGCCCCGAGGGGTGCTGCGAGGGAGGGGGCAGTGTCAGCTCGCTCAGCCCCTGCTCACACAAAGAAGAACTGGCTGAGGCCATGACGCTGTTTTCTTTTTTCTTCTTTTCCTTGACCCCAAGCGCAAAAAGCTCTGCTGGAATTGTCAACACAGACTGCAGGAGGAGAGCTTTTGTCGGCCTTTCCCCAGCGTAGCTCTGCCGCCCCGTTTACACAGCGAAGGGATTGAGCTCTTCCTCTGGCATTTGTGGCAAGGATGGCAGGCACCAAGTAAGGGACAGCTGCCCTCTTGGGGACCAAACAAGCAGAGAGACGAACCTGCTAAGAACTCACAAAACACCCACCCGGCAGCCTCTCCT
>NW_010284415.1:0-1074 GCF_000690775.1 Eurypyga helias
CTAGCAAGCAGGATGCAAAGAAGGAAAAAGCACATAAAATGAATTGTATGCTTTTGAAAAACAACAGAATGCAAATCAAGGCAACATAAATTAAAGAGAGAGGGAACGAAAGTTACTCCAGGAGTTTTATCCCCCTCCCCCCACAGGATACGAGGTATTTCCTTTGACTTTGCAATTGTAATTTCAGAATGCTACTTCTGGCACTGTCTGAGCTGCGTGTATTTTCAGCACTTGGCAAGAAGACATTTAGAAGACAGAGGTTGTTCCTTTACTTGGGAAAGGGGATTAGACTTCTTGCACTACGACAGTAAATAATGCATTTCTCCACTGAGGTCACCATTGCACAGACAACAGTAAATTTGGCATTTCCTAATTTTTGCTCCTTGACTTTGCAACCTAAATAACTTTCTTCCCTTCATTGAGTAATTGTCCACATGGAGTCCATTTTTATTGCGCGTGTGCTCGTGGCTAGCTCCAGGCACAGGGAGCACGTACAGTCCAAGAATGGATTACATGTGGATAACACATTTCAAAGAAGCACGGTTCCTGAGAGGTAAATAACTCCTTGCTAATGTGCAGTATTGAGAAGATTAAGATAGATTTCCCTGATCATTGCCAGTGCAAATTACCAATCTTTTGTAATGTTCAGTGGATAGACCCAATTCTTATTTCTCAAGAAATTTTCACAACTGAGTAGTTCTAAAAAGTCATTTGAGACAATACTTTGATATGACTGAAAACCTGTGTCCCTTTTTAAAGTACATCAAGCTAAAGGATCAAAAATTAATTTCCAATAATGTACACCAGCATAATCTCTTTCTAAGATGACTATATCCTATGTTGTAGAAAAATGCTAAGCAGCGTGGCCAACAGTAATGGCTAGGAGGAAGGCTATGGCTTTAATTTATGAAAGCAGTTATAGGACATAGGAATAGCCATACTGGATTAGATCAAAGCCCCAGTCTGTAGTGGTGACCAGTAGCAGATGTTACAGGAATATAAGAAAGAGATGGTAACTGCTTTTTCTCTGCAATCAGACACCGTAAGCTTATACCACTGGAGTGTTCTGAGGAG
>NW_010284416.1:0-1076 GCF_000690775.1 Eurypyga helias
CCATCCTGTGATTCTATGAATTGCAGGTGGGAGTGAACAGCGAGGGGGAGTGAAGGAGAGGGAGCCAGACTCTCCTCTGGTATCCAGTGAAAGGAGAAGCAGCACTGGGAACACGTCAAAACCCAACGAATCCCAGCTGAAGGTAAGAAAAAAGCTTACTGTGGGAGCTGTTAAACACTGGAACAGGTGACCCAGGGAAGCTGTGGAGATCTCATCCTTGGAAGTATTACAAAAACCTGACAGGATGCATTCCTGAGCAACCTGCTCCGGTTGACCCTGCTCTGAGCACGGAGATCCCTTCCAACAGTGAGGAGCTGCTGCATCCGCTGGCCTGAGAGAGAAGAGGCTGCTCAGTTCCAAGTCCTCAGGCACAGCCAGTAGCAATCCTAAGCACGTATTCCCAGCAGGCACTCATGCACACAGAACAGACACGTATGTAGGACGTGCACGTATAGGTACGCACACGCTATACGTGACGGAGACCAGGACATACGCTGTCCCCAAGGCCTGCAGCCCCTCCGGAGGTGGGCACTCAGCCCCCTGATGCCGTACACACTCCAGCAACCAGCCTCGGACATCGGCTATGCCCAGCCGCTGGCCCCAGGAGTCCCTGGTCGCCCAGTCACCTCACACACAGAGGCAAACTGTTCCCTGGCAGCTGCTCCAGCCTTATCATCAGCCAACTTCCAGCCTCTGGAGCAGCTGGCCTGAACCTCCTGGGAGCTCTAGGGGCTGACTCGCAGACTGGTCTCTCCAGCACCCGGCCCAGCTCGCAGCCGTCACAGTTTGGGGCTCTCCAGTCTCTCTCACCACCTACGCTGACTTGGTTTTTCCTCACGATTATGCATGGACATACAACTCCACAATACACTCGGGTCCCTCCAGCTGCTGCGCTTAGACCTCCAGGTGCTCTGAACAAAGTCCCTTCCCAAAAGAAAATCTAAAATAAAGAGTTTGGTGGGAAGACAGGGCAGACCGGGCTGATGTCACAGAGGGCATGGCCAGACACGTGCACTGCGTACCTGCAGCCAGCCCCTTCTGTGCCCTTTTCCCACGCTCCTTCCTCTCCTTGATCA
>NW_010284417.1:0-1074 GCF_000690775.1 Eurypyga helias
TTTTTTGTTTGCTTGGTTGGTTGGTCGTTTTTGGGGTTTTTTTTAAGGGAATTTTCAGGTCAAACCTGGAGAATACTATTATTGTTTTGCTCATCCTTTCATATGGTAAGTACATTAATAAATAACACAGTGTTGTCCTGCCTTGAATTGTTTTTCTAAATATCTTTCTCAGACTTCACAGAAGTATACAGGAAGCAGAACATGGGATCTCAAGTCTGAAAAATCAGAAGTCATTAGGTTTGTTCCTACTTCAGACAAGACACCTGTAGATGGTCCCATTCTTGGTATTCCCTTTGTTTTCAATAGGATTCTTGGAACGCTTGTGGCTGACACAATCATGATTTAAATGATTTAAAATCTCAGATTTTTCCCTCCTGCCAACACCCAGAAATACCTGTGAGTGTTTGCTGACTGGGAGGATTCATGTTATTCACCAGTAAGCATAAATGCTTTCATCCTGTTTGTGTGTCAAGCAATTTTTTGCTTCTCACAGCTATTCCTTCTCATCTGTGAAAATAGGACAGATTCACTAAACCACTTTGAACTGAATTTTCTTTTTTATTTACAAGTGATTTTTTTTTTCAGAAAACACTTCCTTTGTGTTCACCAGCAGCTTCATTTCATTAAAGAATACAGTAACTGTTATGAAGCCAGTAAAAAATTTCATATCACTTTTCACAACAGAAAATGCCTTCATAAATGGAATTCCTATTCTAACAAAATATTTCTTCTTTTTAATGAAAAGCTAAAACATTTCCAAGAAAATTGACAATAAAGATTAATCTTCTCCTGTGTTTGAAGCTAAAACTTTCCAGGAAAAAATGAAACATTTCCCTGTCAAATCCATTTGTTGTCCAACTTTCAAATCCCTTCCCTCTTCCATAAGCTAAGCAGTGACCTCTTTTTGCCCACAAGTAGAGTTGTTTTCTGAAATATCATAGAAATTGCTCCCTTTTCACAAGAAAACGTACATTCACAGCACCAGGGCAAAGCCTTTGTGACAAACAAAGCATTGCTGTGGATGTTCAGTGATGAATTTTCACACTTTGCTATTTCTCTCTTAAAATCACTCCA
>NW_010284418.1:0-1078 GCF_000690775.1 Eurypyga helias
CCCTTCGCGGGGGCAGACCGCGGGCTGCGGCGCTGTGCGCCGCTCCCGTGCCGGTACCCACGGCGGGCTGCCCGACCCCATCGAAAAGTCGTGCAAACGAGAAATGCGATTCTCCGTCCCGTTACTTCGTAATCGCTCCGAATTAGCTATTCATGTGCTGTGGGGAGAAAAATCCCGTTGGGGGGAAAGAGAGAAAGAAGTTAAACGAAGTTAGGTGACCCATTCGTCTGCCAGCAAGACGGGAGCACTGACGGGGCAGGGAAGGCAGGAGCCTCCGCTGCTGTCAAGCGGAGGTTCCTCTCTCGAGCGGGCTGCGGGCCCTGCGCCCCCCGGGGAAACCGAGCTCGGGACCCCCGGCACTTCAGGGCAGCGTGTACTCCCTCCCAAAGGCAGAGCGGGGAGAGCCAAAGCTTCACTCCAACACCCCACTGAGATTTCTCCCGGCATTCTTTCGCCGTTCAACTTCAGGGAGAGAGAGCAAGGCTCCCCTGGGGTCGTGCTCTGTGCTCCTCGGCTCCTTCCTCCCCGGGTCCTGGGAGCGGGGAGTGGGCCAGCCCAGCCTCAGTGCCCACCGCCCGGCTCCGTGTGCTGGGGCGGGAAAAAGCACGAGGTTTCGTCGAAAACTGAATTGTGCTTCGGACAACGTGCAGCTGATTTTGAACGAATTCCCACCAGCCCACCAAACCCTGCAGCTGCTTGTTTGGCTAATAAAACCCCACGTGGTGTCTAAATGTAAGGAAAGAAAAAGGGAAAAGACGTCCATCCAATTAAACTGCAAGTGAAAACACATTGATTACCTCCGCCTTCCTGTCTCTGATTCGATTAATCATTTGCCATCATGCTTTCCGAGTCACTTCTGTGTTGGTTTCCCTCTGCCTGAATCCTGGAAGACTTTTCCAGAAGGACGGCTGTGATGTTGAGACCAACATACTGTAAACAACCACAAGCAGCAGAGCTAATGTTTTCAATACTGCACGAGGACTAAAATAAACTCATTGCATTAGGGCAGCCTCAGGGATTGTTTTGGTGAGCCCTTCCCAGGCCCGCTGCCGAGCACATCCCCGAGGGCTACCTGGGG